>NC_049210.1:24868372-25029974 GCF_013347855.1 Anguilla anguilla | reverse complement strand
GTTGCTATGGAGTTCTAGGTGGTTGCTAGGGTGTTGCCAGGCATTTGCTATGGTGTTCCAGGTGGTTGCTAGTGTGTTGTTAGGTGGTTGCTATCGAGTTCTTGGCCGTTGCTATGGAGTTCTAGGCCGTTGCTAGGGTGTTCTAGATGGTTGCTAGGGTGTTGCTAGGGGGTTGCTAGGTCTTTACTGAGTCCAATGACGCGACCCATAGTTCTCTATGACAAACGGTTCAAAAGTTATGAAATATCAAACATCGGCCAATCAGGAAGGGGGGCAAGGCTGTTCTACTCCAATGGACAAAGGACTCTCTACCATGTCCAATGAGGCATTGTACAATTTGTGGGCAATTTTTCCCTATAGAGATGAATGGCAGAATGTTCAAATCTAGAGAGAGATCAGAGTACTGCTGCTAGAAGACAGGGCATTGTGACATCACAAGGGTGAGAAGACAGAGCATTGTGACATCACAAGGGTGAACATTCCGCCATTCATTCCCTATGGGGAAAAATTGCCCACAAAAATTCAAATTTTTCAAAAACCGTGCAACCAATCTTTCCACAAAGTAATAGCACACCATTCCCGATCAAGCCGCTCGATTTGACATATTGCACGTGTATGTGGTGCGAAAACTCTGGGAGGAGTAGCGGTCCAAAAAACGGGCGGAATAAATAATAAAGAAGACTAGACAATTCCTGCAGAAATTGTGAAGTGTGGTTGCCGCCAACGCAAAGTCGACTTTGTGCTGAACGGAGTGAACAGTGGTAGATAGTTGCTATGATGTCTGAGGCAGCTGCTAGGGTGTTGCTAGGTGGTTCTATGGAGTTCTAAGTGGTTTCATGGAATTCTAGGCGGTCGCTAGGGTGGTGCTAGGTGGTTGCTATGGAGTTTCAGGTGGTTGCTATTGAGCTCCAGGTGGTTGCTAGGGCATTGCTAGGTGGTTGCTAGGGTATGCTAAGTGGTTGGTAGGTGGTTGCTATGGAGTTCTAGGTGGTTGCTAGGGTGTTGCTAGGCAGTTGTTATGGTGTTCCAGGTGGTTGCTAGGGTGTTACTAGGTGGTTGCTATGGAGTTATAGCCGGTTGCTAGGGTGTTGCTAGGCATTTGCTATGGAGTTATAGGCAGTTGCTAGGGTGTTGCTAGGGTATTCTAGGTGGCTGCTAGGATGTTGCTAGGTGGTTGCTATGGAGTTATAGGGTGTTGCTAGGGTGTTGCTAGGTGGTTGCTAGCATGTTGCTAGGTTGTTTCTATAGTGTTGCTAGGCAGTTGTTATGGTGTTACAGGTGGTTGCTAGGGTGTTGCTAGGTGGTTGCTATGGTGTTCCAGGTGGTTGCTAGGGTGTTGCTAGGTGGTTGCTATGGAGTTCTAGGTGGTTGCTATAGTGTTGCTAGGTGGTTGCTTTGGAGTTATAGCTGGTTGCTAGGGTGTTGCTAGGCATTTGCTATGGTGTTCCAGGTTGTTGCTAGTGTGTTGTTGGGTGGTTGCTATGGAGTTCCAGGTGGTTGCTTGGGGGTTGCTAGGGTATTCTAGGTGGTTGCTATGAAGTTATAGGCGGTTGCTAGGGTGTTGCTAGGCAGTTGTTATGGTGTTCCAAGTGGTTGCTAGGGTGTTGCTAGGCAGTTGTTATGGTGTTCCAAGTGGCTGCTAGGGTGTTGCTAGGTGGTTGCTATGGAGTTCTAGGCAGTTGCTATGGTGTTGCTAGGTGGTTGCTAGGGTGATGCTAGGTGGTTGCTATGGAGTTTTAGGCGGTTGCTATGGTGTTGCTAGGTGGTTGGTAAGGAGTTCTAGGCCATTGCTAGGGTGTTGCTAGGTGGTTGCTATGGAGTTCTAGGTGGTTGCTAGGGTGTTGCTAGGTGGTTGCTTTGGAGTTCTAGGTGGTTGCTAGGGTGTTGCTATGTGGTTGCTATGGTGTTCCAAGTGGTTGCTAGGGTGTTGCTAGGCAGTTATGGTGTTCCAAGTGGTTGCTAGGGTGTTCCTAGGTGGTTGCTATGGTGTTCCAGGTGGTTGCTAGGGTGTTGCTAGGTGGTTGCTATGGAGTTCTAGGCGGTTGCTATGGTGTTGCTAGGTGGTTGCTAGGGTGTTGCTAGGTGGTTGCTATGGAGTTCTAGGCCGTTGCTATGGTATTGCTAGGTGGTTGCTATGGAGTTCTAGGTGGTTGCTAGGGTGTTGCTAGGTGGTTGCTATGGAGTTCTAGGCGGTTGCTATGGTGTTGCTAGGTGGTTGCTATGGAGTTCTAGGTGGTTGCTATGGAGTTCTAGGCAGTTGCTATGGTGTTGCTAGGTGGTTGCTATGGAGTTCTAGGCAGTTGCTAGGGTGTTGCTAGGTGGTTGCTATGGAGTTCCAGGTGGTTGCTAGGGTGTTGCTAGGTGGTTGCTATGGAGTTCTAGGCGGTTGCTAGGTCTTTACTGAGTCCAATGACGCGACCCATAGTTCTCTATGACAAACGGTTCAAAAGTTATGAAATATCAAATATCGGCCAATCAGGAAGGGGGGCGAGGCTGATCTCCACCAATGGACAAAGGACTCTCTACCATGTCCAATGAGGCATTGCACAATTTGTGGGCAATGTTTCCCCATAGAGATGAATGGCAGAATGTTCAAATCTAGAGAGAGACCAGAGTACTGCTGCTAGAAGACAGACCATTGTGACATCACAAGGGTGAGAAGACAGAGCATTGTGACATCACAAAGGTGAACATTCCGCCATTCATTCTCTATGGGAAAAATTGCCCACAAAAATTCAAATTTTTCAAAAACCGTCCACCCAAACTTTCCAAAAAGTAATAGCACACCATTCCCGATCAAGCCGCTCGATTTGACATATTGCACGCGTATGTGGTGTGAAAACTCTGGGAGGAGTAGCGGTCCAAAAAATGGGTGGAATAATAATAATAAATAAATAATATGTGCAACTAGACAATTCCTGCAGAAATTGTGAAGTGTGGTTGCCGCCAACGCAAAGTCGACTTTGTGCTGAACGGAGTGAACAGTGGTAGGTAGTTGCTATGATGTCTGAGGCAGTTGCTAGGGTGTTGCTAGGTGGTTCTATGGAGTTCTAAGTGGTTTCATGGAATTCTAGGCGGTCGCTAGGGCATTGCTAGGATGTTGCTAAGTGGTTGCTATGGAGTTCTAGGTGGTTGCTAGGGTGTTGCTAGGCGGTTGCTATGGAGTTCTAGGCGGTTGCTAGGGTGTTGCTAGGTGGTTGCTATGGAGTTCTAGGTGTTTGCTAGGGTGTTGCTAGGGGGTTGGTAGGGTATTCGAAGTGTTTGCTAGGATGTTGCTAGGTGGTTGCTATGGAGTTCTTGGTGGTTGCTATGGAGTTCTAGGCCGTTGCTAGGGTGTTGCTAGGTGGTTGCTATGGAGTTCTAGGTGGTTGCTAGGGTGTTGCTATGGTGTTGCTAGGTGGTTGCTATGGAGTTCTAGGCGGTTGCTAGGGTGTTGCTAGGTGGTTGCTATGGAGTTCTAGGTGGTTGCTAGGGTGTTGCTAGGCGGTTGCTATGGAGTTATAGGCGGTTGCTAGGGTGTTGCTAGGGTATTCTAGGTGGTTGCTAGGATGTTGCTAGGTGGTTGCTATGGAGTTATAGGTGGTTGCTAGGGTGTTTCTAGGGGGTTGCTAGGGTTTTCCAAGTGGTTGCTATGGTGTTGCTAGGTGGTTGCTATGGAGTTCTAGGTGGTGGCTAGGGTGTTGCTAGGTGGTTGCTATGGAGTTCTAGGCAGTTGCTAGGGTGTTGCTAGGTGGTTGCTATGGAGTTCTAGGTGGTTGCTAGGGTGTTGCTAGGCGGTTGCTATGGAGTTATAGGTGGTTGCTAGTGTGTTGTTAGGTGGTTGCTATGGAGTTCTAGGCCGTTGCTAGGGTGTTTTAGGTGGTTGCTATGGTGTTGCTAGGTGGTTGCTATGAAGTTCTAGGTCGTTGCTAGTGTGTTGCTAGGTGGTTGCTATGGAGTTCTAGGTGGTTGCTAGGGTGTTGCTAGGGTGTTGATAGGTGGTTGCTATGGAGTTCTAGGCGGTTGCTAGGGTGTTGCTAGGCGGTTGCTATGGAGTTCTAGGCGGTTGCTAGGGTGTTGCTAGGTGGTTGCTATGGAGTTCTAGGTGGTTGCTAGGCTGTTGCTAGGGGGTTGCTAGGGTATTCGAAGTGTTTGCTAGGATGTTGCTAGGTGGTTGCTATGGAGTTCTAGGTGGTTGCTATGGTGTTGCTAGGTGGTTGCTATGGAGTTCTAGGCCGTTGCTAGGGTGTTGCTAGGTGGTTGCTATGGAGTTCTAGGTGGTTGCTAGGGTGTTGCTAGGGTGTTGCTAGGTGGTTGCTATGGAGTTCTAGGCGGTTGCTAGGGTGTTGCTAGGTGGTTGCTAGGGTGTTGCTAGGCGGTTGCTATGGAGTTATAGGCGGTTGCTAGGGTGTTGCTAGGGTATTCTAGGTGGTTGCTAGGATGTTGCTAGGTGGTTGCTATGGAGTTATAGGTGGTTGCTAGGGTGTTTCTAGGGGGTTGCTAGGGTTTTCCAAGTGGTTGCTATGGTGTTGCTAGGTGGTTGCTATGGAGTTCTTGGTGGTGGCTAGGGTGTTGCTAGGTGGTTGCTATGGAGTTCTAGGTGGTTGCTAGGGTGTTGCTAGGTGGTTGCTATGGAGTTCTAGGCCGTTGCTAGGGTGTTGCTAGGTGGTTGCTATGGAGTTCTAGGTGGTTGCTAGGGTGTTGCTAGGGTGATGCTAGGTGGTTGCTATGGAGTTCTAGGCGGTTGCTAGGGTGTTGCTAGGTGGTTGCTATGGAGTTCTAGGTGGTTGCTAGGGTGTTGCTAGGCGGTTGCTATGGAGTTATAGGTGGTTGCTAGGGTGTTGCTAGGCGGTTGCTATGGTGTTCTAGGTGGTTGCTATGGTGTTGCTATGTGGTTGCTATGGCGTTATAGCCAGTTGCTAGGGTGTTGCCAGGCATTTGCTATGGTGTTCCAGGTGGTTGCTAGTGTGTTTGTAGGTGGTTGCTATGGAGTTCTAGGCCGTTGCTATGCAGTTCTAGGTAGTTGCTATGGTGTTGGTAGGGGGTTTCTATGGAGTTCTAGGCCGTTGCTAGGTCTTTACTGAGTCCAATGATGCGACCCAGAATTCTCTATGAGAAACGGTTCAAAAGTTATGAAATATCAAACATCGACCAATCAGGAAGAGGGACGAGGCTGATCTACACCAATGGACATAGGACTCTCGACCATGTCCAATGAGGCATTGCACAATTTGTGGGCAATTTTTCCCCATAGAGATGAATGGCAGAATGTTCAAATCTAGAGAGAGACCAGAGCACTGCTGCTAGAAGACAGACCATTGTGACATCACAAGGGTGAGAAGACAGAGCATTGTGACATCACAAAGGTGAACATTCCGCCATTCATTCTCTATGGGAAAAATTTCCCACAAAAATTCAAATATTTCAAAAACCGTCCACCCAAACTTTCCACAAAGTAATAGCACACCATTCCCGATCAGGCCGCTCGATTTGACATATTGCACATGTATGTGGTGCGAAAACTCTGGGAGGAGTAGCGGTCCAAAAAATGGGTGGAATAATAATAATAATAACTAGACAATTCCTGCAGAAATTGTGAAGTGTGGTTGCCGCCAATGCAAAGTCGACTTTCTACTAAAAAGAGTGAACAGTGGAAGGTAGTTGCTATGATGTTCTGGTGGTGACTTTGGTGTTTTAGGTGGTGTCAAGGGTGTTGCTACGATGTTGCTATGGAGTTTGAGGCTGTTGCTACGGTGTTGCTAGGTGGTTCTATGGAGTTCTAGGCGGTTGCTAGGGTGTTGCTAGGCAGTTATAGTGTTCCAGTCTGTTGCTAGGATGTTGCTAGGTGGTTGCTATGGAGTTATAGGTGGTTGCTACGGTGTTGCTAGGTGGTTCTATGGAGTTCTAGGCGGTTGCTAGGGTGTTGCTAGGCAGTTATAGTGTTCCAGTCTGTTGCTAGGATGTTGCTAGGTGGTTGCTATGGAGTTATAGGTGGTTGCTAGGGTGTTGCTAGGTGGTTGCTATGGTGTTCCACGTGGTTGCCAGGGTGTTGCTCGGTGGTTGCTATGGAGTTCTAGGCCGTTGCTAGGGTGTTGCTAGGTGGTTGCTATGGAGTTCTAGGTGGTTGCTAGGATGTTGCTAGGTGGTTGCTATGGAGTTCTAGGCAGTTGCTATGGTGTTTCTAGGTGGTTGCTATGGAGTTCTAGGCGGTTGCTAGGGTGTTGCTAGGTGGTTGCTATGGAGTTCTAGGTGGTTGCTAGGGTGTTTCTAGGTGGTTGCTATGGAGTTCTAGGCGGTTGCTAGGGTGTTGCTAGGTGGTTGCTATGGAGTTCTAGGTGGTTGCTAGGGTGTTGCTAGGTGGTTGCTATGGAGTTCTAGGCCGTTGCTAGGGTGTTGCTAGGTGGTTGCTATGGAGTTCTAGGTGGTTGCTAGGTGGTTGCTATGGAGTTCTAGGCGGTTGCTATGGTGTTGCTAGGTGGTTGCTATGGAGTTCTAGGCGGTTGCTATGGTGTTGCTAAGTGGTTGCTATGTAGTTCTAGGTGGTTGCTAGGGTGTTGCTAGGTGGTTGCTATGGAGTTCTAGGTGGTTGCTAGGGGGTTGCTAGGGTATTCTAAGTGGTTGCTAGGATGTTGCTAGGTGGTTGCTATGGAGTTCTAGGTGGTTGCTATGGTGTTGCTAGGTGGTTGCTATGGAGTTCTAGGCCGTTGCTAGGGTGTTGCTAGGTGGTTGCTATGGAGTTCTAGGTGGTTGCTGGGGTGTTGCTAGGGTGTTGCTAGGTGGTTGCTATGGAGTTCGAGGCGGTTGCTATGGTGTTGCTAGGTGGTTGCTAGGGTGTTGGTAGGTGGTTGCTATGGAGTTCTAGGCGGTTGCTATGGAGTTCTAGGCCGTTGCTATGGTGTTGCTAGGTGGTTGCTATGGAGTTCTAAGTGGTTGCTAGGGTGTTGCTAGGTGGTTGCTATGGAGTTTTAGGCGGTTGCTATGGTGTTGCTAGGTGGTTGCTATGGAGTTCTAGGCGGTTGCTAGGGTGTTGCTAGGGGGTTGCTAGGGTATTCGAAGTGGTTGCTAGGATGTTGCTAGGTGGTTGCTATGGAGTTCTAGGTGGTTGCTATGGTGTTGCTAGGTGGTTGCTATGGAGTTCTAGGCCGTTGCTAGTGTGTTGCTAGGTGGTTGCTATGGAGTTCCAGGTGGTTGCTAGGGTGTTGCTAGGGTGTTGCTAGGTGGTTGCTATGGAGTTCTAGGCGGTTGCTAGGGTGTTGCTAGGTGGTTGCTATGGAGTTCTAGGTGGTTGCTAGGCGGTTGCTATGGAGTTCTAGGCGGTTGCTAGGGTGTTGCTAGGTGGTTGCTACGGTGTTGCTAGGGTATTCGAAGTGGTTGCTAGGATGTTGCTAGGTGGTTGCTATGGAGTTCTAGGTGGTTGCTATGGTGTTGCTAGGTGGTTGCTATGGAGTTTTAGGCCGTTGCTAGGGTGTTGCTAGATGGTTGCTATGGAGTTCTAGGTGGTTGCTAGGGTGTTGCTAGGGTGTTGCTAGGTGGTTGCTATGGAGTTCTAGGCGGTTGCTTGGGTGTTGCTAGGTGGTTGCTATGGAGTTCTAGGTGGTTGCTAGGGTGTTGCTAGGGGGTTGCTATGGAGTTCTAGGCGGTTGCTAGGTCTTTACTGAGTCCAATGACGCGACCCATAGTTCTCTATGACAAACGGTTCAAAAGTTATGAAATATCAAACATCGGCCAATCAGGAAGGGGGGCGAGGCTGATCTCCACCAATGGACAAAGGACTCTCTACCATGGCCAATGAGGCATTGCACAATTTGTGGGCAATTTTTTCCCCATAGAGATCATTGGCCGAATGTTCAAATCTAGAGAGAGAGCAGAGTACTGCTGCCAGAAGACAGGGCATTGTGACATCACAAGGGTGAGAAGACAAAGCATTGTGACATCACAAAGGTGAACATTCCGCCATTCATTCTCTATGGGAAAAATTGCCCACAAAAATTCAAATTTTTCAAAAACCGTGCAACCAATCTTTCCACAAAGTAATAGCACACCATTCCCGATCAAGCCGCTCGATTTGACATATTGCACGTGTATGTGGTGCGAAAACTCTGGGAGGAGTAGCGGTCCAAAAAATGGGTGGAAAGAAATAATAATAATAATAATATGTGCAATAATAATAGTGTAGTTGCCCTAAGGCAACCACACTAATAATAATAAATAAATAATATGTGCAATAATAATAGTGTAGTTGCCCTAAGGCAACCACACTAATAATAATAGTGTAGTTGCCCTAAGGCAACCACACTAAATATGTGCAATAATAATAGTGTAGTTGCCCTAAGGCAACCACACTAAATAATAATATGTGCAATAATAATAGTGTAGTTGCCCTAAGGCAACCACACTAATAATAATAATAATATGTGCAATAATAATAGTGTAGTTACCCTAAGGCAACCACACTAATAATAATAGTGTAGTTGCCCTAAGGCAACCACACTAACTAGACAATTCCTGCAGAAATTGTGAAGTGTGGTTGCCGCCAACGCAGTCAACTTTGTGCTCAACGGAGTGAACAGTTTCTGTAGTATAAGCAGAGACAGAGTATGCTATACATGCTATAACATCACGGCAACGAGTTCATTTGCAACACACATATTCAGAGCTAAATTAACCCTTCATCAATACTTGAGATCAGCGATTTACTCACGGTATGCTGTGACGAGTGACGGCGAATCATAAAGCTAGCTGGCCACTTCAGAGGGTCTTGGAAAAACGTTATATCTGCACTGCACAACCGCTCCATTTTAAAAAGCAAGACAGGGCTAGGGAGATTAATGTGATTGATTTATGGGTTTACGTTAAGTTCAGCTCATTTTTACAATTCAAATAAAAACATTTAACTGTGCTGCAATTCAGAGTTTAATCTGTTACCTTAGATACGAACTCATAGACACAGGATAGCCTACTACGTGTTAGCCGACCCAAATTTCTGGAGTTAGACCGGACCTGAAGCTGCTGCACACGTGCTGTTGACGGCGTTGTTCCAGTTTTCAGTACAGTCTGGCTTGTTTGAAAATTCGTTTATTCAGTAGCTGAGAGCATAAGCTTTCTAACCAGGTATAACAGCACGTCTATTTTTGTTTTTTTAATATCGTTTTTTTAGGTCAACCGAAAGCTATGTCATCATGTCATAGAACGTATTCGCTCTTTGTTAGCACTAGCATGCAAATACGCAAAGTCTGGCTTGTTTGAAAATTCGTTTATTCAGTAGCTGAGAGCATAAGCTTTCTAACCAGGTATAAGAGCACGTATATTGTTGGTTTTTTAATATCGTTTTTTTAGGTCAACCGAAAGTGCTCTCATTATCACATTAAGGCCATTCACTGTTTGTTAGCACTAGCATTCTAAGACGCTGCATGTGACGAAACGTCGTCAACGAATTAGCGTAATGTCTCGTGAAATACTATTATTATTGAGGACTTCTGGTTATGCCTAAGCCATATGTTTGTTGATATACCTAGCTGACAGCGTTTTCATTTGTAATTTTTCATTTTGAATATCGTTCTTTCACTTCCGCAATCAGCTATTTCCAATCCTGCCTGCTGAGACCGTAGAGCTGACCGCATCACGTGTGCAAAGCCGACCAATGCTGTAACTTCACCGTTTGCATATGAATGACGTCACCTTCTCCATTCATCTCTATGGGGAAAAATTGGGCATAAAAATTAATATTTCTCAAAAACCGTGCAGCGAAACTTTCCACAAAGTACTAGCACACGATTCCCAAAGAAGCCGGTCATTTTGACATATGGCACGTGTATGTGGTGTGAAAACTCTGGGAGGAGTAGCGGTCCAAAAAATGGGTGGAATAATAATAATAATAATAATAAATAAATAATATGTGCAATAATAATAGTGTAGTTGCCCTAAGGCAACCACACTAATAATAATAGTGTAGTTGCCCTAAGGCAACCACACTAACTAGACAATTCCTGCAGAAATTGTGAAGTGTGGTTGCCGCGAACGCAAAGTCGACTTTGTGCTGAACGGAGTGAACAGTGGTAGGTTGTTGCTATGATGTCTGAGGCAGTTGCTAGGGTGTTGCTAGGTGGTTGCTATGGAGTTTCAGGTGGTTGCTATTGAGCTCCAGGTGGTTGCTAGGGCATTGCTAGGTGGTTGCTAGGGTATGCTAAGTGGTTGCTAGGTGGTTGCTATGGAGTTCAAGGCGGTTGCTAGGGTGTTGCTAGGCAGTTGTTATGGTGTTCCAGGTGGTTGCTAGGGTGTTGCTAGGTGGTTGCTATGGAGTTATAGCTGGTTGCTAGGGTGTTGCTAGGCATTTGCTATGGAATTATAGGCAGTTGCTAGGGTGTTGCTAGGGTATTCTAGGTGGTTGCTAACATGTTGCTAGGTGGTTGCTATAGTGTTGCTAGGCAGTTGTTATGGTGTTACAGGTGGATGCTAGGGTGTTGCTAGGTGGTTGCTATGGAGTTATAGCTGGTTGCTAGGGTGTTGCTAGGCAGTTGTTATGGTGTTCCAGGTTGTTGCTAGGGTGTTGCTAGGTGGTTGCTATGGTGTTCCAGGTGGTTGCTAGGGTGTTGCTAGGTGGTTGCTATGGTGTTGCTTGGGCGTTGCTAGGGTATTCTAAGTGGTTGCTAGGTTGTTGCTAGGTGGTTGCTGTGGAGTTCTAGGCTGTTGCGAGGGTGTTGCTAGGTGGTTGCTATGGAGTTCTAGGTGGTTGCTAGGGTGTAGCTAGGGTGTTGCTAGGTGGTTGCTATGGAGTTCTAGGCGGTTGCTAGGGTGTTGCTAGGTGGTTGCTATGGAGTTCTAGGTGGTTGCTAGGGTGTTGCTAGGCGGTTGCTAAGGAGATATAGGCGGTTGCTAGGGTGTTGCTAGGGTATTCTAGGTGGTTGCTAGGATTTTGCTAGGTGGTTTCTATGGAGTTATAGGTGGTTGCTAGGGTGTTGCTAGGGTATTCTAAGTGGTTGCTATAGTGTTGCTAGTTGGTTGCTATGAAGTTATAGCCGGTTGCTAGGGTGTTGCTAGGCATTTGCTATGGTGTTCCAGGTGGTTGCTAGGGTGTTGCTAGGCAGTTGCTAGGCTGTTGCTAGGCAGTTGTTATGGTGTTCCAGGTTGTAGCTAGGGTGTTTCTAGGTGGTTGCTATGGTGTTCCAGGTGGTTGCTAGGGTGTTGAAAGGTGGTTGCTATGGTGTTGCTAGGTGGTTGCTATGGAGTTATAGCCGGTTGCTAGGGTGTTGCTAGTCATTTGTTATGGTGTTACAGGTGGTTGCTATGGAATTCTAGATGGTTGCTATGGTTTTCTAGCTGGTTGTTATGGTGTTGCTAGGTCGTTGCTATGGAGTTAGAGCCGGTTGCTAGGATGTTGCTACGGGGTTGCTATGGAGTTCTAGGCAGTTGCTATGGTGTTGCTAGGTGGTTGCTATAGAGTTATAGCCAGTTGCTAGGGTGTTGCTAGGCATTTGCTTTGGTGTTCCAGGTGGTTGCTAGTGTGTTGTTAGGTGGTTGCAATGGAGTTCTAGGTGGTTGCTAGGGGGTTGCTAGGGTATTCTAAGTGGTTGCTAGGGTGTTGCTAGGGTATTCTGGGTGGTTGCTAGGATGTTGCTAGGTGGTTACTATGGAGTTATAGGCGGTTGTTAGGGTGTTGCTAGGAGGTTTATTTGGAGGTATAGGCAGTTGCTAGGGTGTTGCTAGGCAGTTGTTATGGTGTTCCAGGTGGTTGCTAGGGTGTTGCTAGGTGGTTGCTAGGTGGTTGCTAGGATGTTGCTAGGTGGTTGCTATGGAGTTATAGGCGGATGCTAGGGTGTTCCTAGGTGATTGCTAGGGTTTTCTAGGTGGTTGCTAGGATGTTGCTATGTGGTTGCTATGCAGTTATAGCCGGTTGCTATGGTGTTGCTAGGCATTTGCTGTTGAGTTATAGGCGGTTGCTAGGGTGTTGCTAGGTGGTTGCTATGGTGTTCCAGGTGGTTGCTAGGGTGTTGCTAGGTGGTTGCTATGGAGTTCTAGGTGGTTTCTATGGTGTTGCTAAGGCATTGCTAGGGTATTCTAAGTGGTTGCTAGGATGTTTCTAGGTGGTTGCTATGGAGTTATAGGCGGTTGCTAGGGTGTTGCTAGATGGTTGCTATGGAGTTCTAGGCTGTTGCGAGGGTGTTGCAAGGTGGTTGCTATGGAGTTCTAGGTGGTTGCTAGGGTGTTGCTA
Organism: Anguilla anguilla; assembly: GCF_013347855.1. Classification (NCBI taxonomy): domain Eukaryota; kingdom Metazoa; phylum Chordata; class Actinopteri; order Anguilliformes; family Anguillidae; genus Anguilla; species Anguilla anguilla. The sequence goes on along the minus strand of NC_049210.1, from coordinate 25,017,787 downwards.
GGGTGTTGCTAGGTGGTTGCTATGGAGTTCTAGGCGGTTGCTAGGGTGTTAGTAGGTGGTTGCTATGGAGTTCTAGGTGGTTGCTAGGGTGTTGCTAGGCGGTTGCTATGGAGTTATAAGTGGTTGCTAGGGTGTTGCTAGGGTATTCTAAGTGGTTGCTATGGTGTTGCTAGTTGGTTGCTATGGAGTTATAGCCGGTAGCTAAGTTGTTGCTAGGCAGTTGTTATGGTGTTCCAGGTGGTTGCTAGGGTCTTGCTAGGTGGTTGCTATGGAGTTATAGCCGGTTGCTAGGGTGTTGCTAGGCATTTGCTATGGAATTATAGGCAGTTGCTAGGGTGTTGCTAGGGTATTCTAGGTGGTTGCTAACATGTTGCTAGGTGGTTGCTATAGTGTTGCTAGGCAGTTGTTATGGTGTTACAGGTGGATGCTAGGGTGTTGCTAGGTGGTTGCTATGGTGTTCCAGGTGGTTGCTAGGGTGTTGCTAGGTGGTTGCTATGGTGTTGCTTGGGCGTTGCTAGGGTATTCTAAGTGGTTGCTAGGGTGTTGCTAGGTGGTTGCTATGGAGTTCTAGGCTGTTGCGAGGGTGTTGCTAGGTGGTTGCTATGGAGTTCTAGGTGGTTGCTAGGGTGTAGCTAGGGTGTTGCTAGGTGGTTGCTATGGAGTTCTAGGCGGTTGCTAGGGTGTTGCTAGGTGGTTGCTATGGAGTTCTAGGTGGTTGCTAGGGTGTTGCTAGGCGGTTGCTATGGAGATATAGGCGGTTGCTAGGGTGTTGCTAGGGTATTCTAGGTGGTTGCTAGGATTTTGCTAGGTGGTTTCTATGGAGTTATAGGTGGTTGCTAGGGTGTTGCTAGGGTATTCTAAGTGGTTGCTATAGTGTTGCTAGTTGGTTGCTATGAAGTTATAGCCGGTTGCTAGGGTGTTGCTAGGCATTTGCTATGGTGTTCCAGGTGGTTGCTAGGCTGTTGCTAGGCAGTTGTTATGGTGTTCCAGGTTGTTGCTAGGGTGTTTCTAGGTGGTTGCTATGGTGTTCCAGGTGGTTGCTAGGGTGTTGAAAGGTGGTTGCTATGAAGTTCTAGGTGGTTGCTATGGTGTTGCTAGGTGGTTGCTATGGAGTTATAGCCGGTTGCTAGGGTGTTGCTAGTCATTTGTTATGGTGTTACAGGTGGTTGCTATGGAATTCTAGATGGTTGCTATGGTTTTCTAGCTGGTTGTTATGGTGTTGCTAGGTCGTTGCTATGGAGTTAGAGCCGGTTGCTAGGATGTTGCTAGGGGGTTGCTATGGAGTTCTAGGCAGTTGCTATGGTGTTGCTAGGTGGTTGCTATAGAGTTATAGCCGGTTGCTAGGGTGTTGCTAGGCATTTGCATTGGTGTTCCAGGTGGTTGCTAGTGTGTTGTTAGGTGGTTGCTATGGAGTTCTAGGTGGTTGCTAGGGGGTTGCTAGGGTATTCTAAGTGGTTGCTAGGGTGTTGCTAGGGTATTCTGGGTGGTTGCTAGGTGGTTACTATGGAGTTATAGGCGGTTGTTAGGGTGTTGCTAGGTGGTTACTAGGAGGTTTATTTGGAGGTATAGGCAGTTGCTAGGGTGTTGCTAGGCAGTTGTTATGGTGTTCCAGGTGGTTGCTAGGGTGTTGCTAGGTGGTTGCTAGGATGTTGCTAGGTGGTTGCTATGGAGTTATAGGCGGATGCTAGGGTGTTCCTAGGTGATTGCTAGGGTTTTCTAGGTGGTTGCTAGGATGTTGCTATGTGGTTGCTATGCAGTTATAGCCGGTTGCTATGGTGTTGCTAGGCATTTGCTGTTGAGTTATAGGCGGTTGCTAGGGTGTTGCTAGATGGTTGCTATGGTGTTCCAGGTGGTTGCTAGGGTGTTGCTAGGTGGTTGCTATGGAGTTCTAGGTGGTTTCTATGGTGTTGCTAAGGCGTTGCTAGGGTATTCTAAGTGGTTGCTAGGATGTTTCTAGGTGGTTGCTATGGAGTTATAGGCGGTTGCTAGGGTGTTGCTAGATGGTTGCTATGGAGTTCTAGGCTGTTGCGAGGGTGTTGCAAGGTGGTTGCTATGGAGTTCTAGGTGGTTGCTAGGGTGTTGCTAGGGTGTTGCTAGGTGGTTGCTATGGAGTTCTAGGCGGTTGCTAGGGTGTTAGTAGGTGGTTGCTATGGAGTTCTAGGTGGTTGCTAGGGTGTTGCTAGGCGGTTGCTATGGAGTTATAAGTGGTTGCTAGGGTGTTGCTAGGGTATTCTAAGTGGTTGCTATGGTGTTGCTAGTTGGTTGCTATGGAGTTATAGCCGGTTGCTAGGGTGTTGCTAGGCAGTTGTTATGGTGTTCCAGGTTGTTGCTAGGGTGTTTCTAGGTGGTTGCTATGGTGTTCCAGGTGGTTGCTAGGGTGTTGATAGGTGGTTGCTATGAAGTTCTAGGTGGTTGCTATGGTGTTGCTAGGTGGTTGCTATGGAGTTATAGCCGGTTGCTAGGGTGTTGCTAGGCATTTGTCATGGTGTTACAGGTGGTTGCTATGGAATTCTAGATGGTTGCTATGGTTTTCTAGCTGGTTGTTATGGTGTTGCTAGGTCGTTGCAATGGAGTTAGAGCCGCTTGCTAGGATGTTGCTAGGGGGTTGCTATGGAGTTCTCGGTGGTTGCTAGTGTGTTGTTAGGTGGTTGCTATGGAGTTCTAGGTGGTTGCTAGTGTGTTGTTAGGGGGTTGCTAGGGTATTCTAAGTGGTTGCTAGGATGTTGCTAGGCGGTTGCTATGGAGTTATAGGCGGTTGCTAGGCAGTTGTTATGGTGTTCCAGATTGTTGCTAGGATGTTGCTAGGTGGTTGCTATGGAGTTATAGGCGGTTGCTAGGGTGTTGCTAGGCAGTTGTTATGGTGTTCCAGGTGGTTGCTATGGTGTTGCTAGGTGGTTGCTATGGAGTTCTAGGTGGTTGCTAGGGTGTTGCCAGGCATTTGCTATGGTGTTCCAGGTGGTTGCTAGTGTGTTGCTAGGTGGTTGCTATGGAGTTCTAGGCCGTTGCTATGGTGTTGCTAGGTGGTTGCTATGGAGTTCTAGGCGGTTGCTAGGGTGTTGCTAGGTGGTTGCTATGGAGTTCTAGGTGGTTGCTAGGGTGTTGCTAGGTCGTTGCTATGCTGTTCCATGTGGTTGCTAGGGTGTTGCTAGGCAGTTGTTATGGTGTTCCAGATTGTTGCTAGGGTGTTGCTAGGTGGTTGCTATGGTGTTCCAGGTCGTTGCTAGGGTGTTGCTAGGTGGTTGCTAGGGTAATCTAAGTGGTTGCTAGGATGTTGCTAGGTGGTTGCTATGGAGTTTTAGGCGGTTGCTAGGGTGTTGCAAGGCAGTTGTTATGGTGTTCCAGGTGGTTTCTAGGGTGTTGCTAGGTCGTTGCTATGGTGTTCCATGTGGTTGCTAGGTTGTTGCTAGGCAGTTGTTATGGTCTTCCAGATTGTTGCTAGGGTGTTGCTAGGTGGTTGCTATGGTGTTCTAGGTGGTTACTATGGTGTTGCTAGGTGGTTGCTATGGCGTTATAGCCGGTTGCTAGGGTGTTGCCATGTCATTGCTATGGTGTTCCATGAGGTTGCTAGGGTGTTGCTAGGCAGTTGTTATGGTGTTCCAGATTGTTGCTAGGGTGTTGCTAGGTGGTTGCTATGGTGTTCCAGGTGGTTGCTAGGGTGTTGCTAGGTGGTTGCTATGGTGTTCTAGATGGTTGCTATGGTGTTGCTAGGTGTTTGCTATGGCGTTATAGCCGGTTGCTAGGGTGTTGCCAGGCATTTGCTATGGTGTTCCAGGTGGTTGCTAGTGTGTTGTTAGGTGGTTGCTATCGAGTTCTTGGCCGTTGCTAGGGTGTTCTAGGTGGTTGCTAGGGTGTTGCTAGGGGGTTGCTATGGAGTTCTAGGCGGTTGCTAGGTTTTTACTGAGTCCAATGACGCAACCCATAGTTCTCTATGACAAACGGTTCAAAAGTTATGAAATATCAAACATCGGCCAATCAGGAAGGGGGGCGAGGCTGATCTCCACCAATGGACAAAGGACTCTCTACCATGTCCAATGAGGCATTGCACAATTTGTGGGCAATTTTTCCCCATAGAAATGAATGGCCGAATGTTCAAATCTAGAGAGAGACCAGAGTACTGCTGCCAGAAGACAGGGCATTGTGACATCACAAGGGTGAGAAGACAGAGCATTGTGACATCACAAAGGTGAACATTCCGCCATTCATTCTCTATGGGAAAAATTGCCCACAAAAATTCAAATTTTTCAAAAACCGTGCAACCAATCTTTCCACAAAGTAATAGCACACCATTCCCGATCAAGCCGCTCGATTTGACATATTGCACGTGTATGTGGTGCGAAAACTCTGGGAGGAGTAGCGGTCCAAAAAATGGGTGGAAAGAAATAATAATAACTAGACAATTCCTGCAGAAATTGTGATGTGTGGTTGCCGCCAACGCAAAGTCAACTTTGTGCTGAACGGAGCGAACAGTTTCTGTAGCATGAGCAGAGACATAGTATGGTATACATGATATAACATCACGGCAACGAGTTCATTTGCAACACACGTATTCAGAGCTAAATTAACCCTTCATCAATACTTGAGATCAGCGATTTACTCACGGTATGCTGTGACGAGTGACGGCGAATCATAAAGCTAGCTGGCCACTTCAGAGGGTCTTGGAAAAACGTTATATCTGCACTGCACAACCGCTCCATTTTAAAAAGCAAGACAGGGCTAGGGAGATTAATGTGATTGATTCATGGTTTTACGTTAAGTTCAGCTCATTTTTACCATTCAAATAAAAACATTTAACTGTGCTGCAATTCAGAGTTTAATCTGTTACCTTAGATACGAACTCATAGACACAGGATAGCCTACTACGTGTTAGCCGACCCAAATTTCTGGTGTTAGCCGACCCAAATTTCTGGAGTTAGACCGGACCTGAAGCTGCTGCACACGTGCTGTTGACGGCGTTGTTGTACTTTTTAGTAAAGTCTGGCTTGTTCGAAAATTCGTTTATTCAGTAGCTGAGAGCATAAGCTTTCTAACCAGGTATAACAGCACGTCTATTTTTGTTTTTTTAATATCGTTTTTTTAGGTCAACCGAAAGCTATGTCATCATGTCATAGAACGTATTCGCTCTTTGTTAGCACTAGCATGCAAATACGCAAAGTCTGGCTTGTTTGAAAATTAGTTTATTCAGTAGCTGAGAGCATAAGCTTTCTAACCAGGTATAACAGCACGTCTATTTTTGTTTTTTTAATATCGTTTTTTTAGGTCAACCGAAAGCTATGTCATCATGTCATAGAACGTATTCGCTCTTTGTTAGCACTAGCATGCAAATACGCAAAGTCTGGCTTGTTTGAAAATTCGTTTATTCAGTAGCTGAGAGCATAAGCTTTCTAACCAGGTATAACAGCACGTCTATTTTTGTTTTTTTAATATCGTTTTTTTAGGTCAACCGAAAGCTATGTCATCATGTCATAGAACGTATTCGCTCTTTGTTAGCACTAGCATGCAAATACGCAAAGTCTGGCTTGTTTGAAAATTAGTTTATTCAGTAGCTGAGAGCATAAGCTTTCTAACCAGGTATAACAGCACGTCTATTTTTGTTTTTTTAATATCGTTTTTTTAGGTCAACCGAAAGCTATGTCATCATGTCATAGAACGTATTCGCTCTTTGTTAGCACTAGCATGCAAACACGCAAAGTCTGGCTTGTTTGAAAATTCGTTTATTCAGTAGCTGAGAGCATAAGCTTTCTAACCAGGTATAACAGCACGTCTATTTTTGTTTTTTTAATATCGTTTTTTTAGGTCAACCGAAAGTGCTCTCATTATCGCATTAAAGCCATGACTGTTTGTTAGCACTAGCATTCTAAGACGCTGCATGTGACGAAACGTCGTCAACGAATTTGCGTAATATCTCGTGAAATACTATTATTATTGAGGACTTCTGGGTATGCCTAAGCCATATGTTTGTTGATATACCTAGCTGACAGCGTTTTCATTTGTAATTTTTCATTTTGAATATCGTTCTTTCACTTCCGCAATCAGCTATTTCCTATCCTGGCTGCTGAGACCGTAGAGCTGACCGCATCACGTGTGCAAAGCCGACCAATGCTGTAACTTCACCGTTCGCATATGAATGACGTCACCTTCTCCATTCATCTCTATGGGGAAAAATTGGGCATAAAAATTAATATTTCTCAAAAACCGTGCAGCGAAACTTTCCACAAAGTAATAGCACACGATTCCCAAAGAAGCCGGTCATTTTGACATATGGCACGTGTATGTGGTGTGAAAACTCTGGGAGGAGTAGCGGTCCAAAAAATGGGTGGAAAGAATAAAATATATGAATAACTAGACAATTCCTGCAGAAATTGTGAAGTGTGGTTGCCGCCAACGCAAAGTCGACTTTGTGCTGAACGGAGTGAACAGTGGTACGTAGTTGCTATGATGTCTGAGGCAGCTCAGACTTCTGGTTAGGGGGTTGCTAGGGGGTTGCTAGGGTATTCGAAGTGGTTGCTAGGATGTTGCTAGGTGGTTGCTATGGAGTTCTAGGTGGTTGCTATGGTGTTGCTAGGTGGTTGCTATGGAGTTCTAGGCCGTTGCTAGGGTGTTGCTAGGTGGTTGCTATGGAGTTCTAGGTGGTTGCTAGGGTGTTGCTAGGGTGTTGCTAGGTGGTTGCTATGGAGTTCTAGGCGGTTGCTAGGGTGTTGCTAGGTGGTTGCTAAGGAGTTCTAGATGGTTGCTAGGGTGTTGCTAGGCGGTTGCTATGGAGTTATAGGCGGTTGCTAGGGTGTTGCTAGGGTATTCTAGGTGGTTGCAAGGATGTTGCTAGGTGGTTGCTATGGAGTTATAGGTGGTTGCTAGGGTGTTTCTAGGGGGTTGCTAGGGTATTGTAAGTGGTTGCTATGGTGTTGCTAGGTGGTTGCTATGGAATTCTAGGTGGTTGCTAGGGTGTTGCTAGGTGGTTGCTATGGAGTTCTAGGCGGTTGCTAGGGTGTTGCTAGGCGGTTGCTATGGAGTTATAGGTGGTTGCTAGGGTGTTGCTAGGTGGTTGCTATGGAGTTCTAGGTGGTTGCTAGGGTGTTGCTAGGTGGTTGCTATGGAGTTCTAGGCGGTTGCTATGGTGTTGCTAGGTGGTTGCTATGGAGTTCTAGGCGGTTGCTAGGGTGTTGCTAGGTGGTTGCTATGGAGTTCTAGGTGGTTGCTAGGGTGTTGCTAGGGGGTTGCTAGGGTATTCAAAGTGGTTGCTAGGATGTTGCTAGGTGGTTGCTATGGAGTTCTATGCGGTTGCTAGGGTGTTGCTAGGTGGTTACTATGGAGTTCTAGGTGGTTGCTAGGGTGTTGCTAGGTCGTTGCTATGGTGTTCCATGTGGTTGCTAGGGTGTTGCTAGGCAGTTGTTATGGTGTTCCAGATTGTTGCTAGGTGGTTGCTATGTAGTTCCAGGCGGTTGCTATGGTGTTGCTAGGTGGTTGCTATGGAGTTCTAGGCCGTTGCTAGGGTGTTGCTAGGTGGTTGCTATGGAGTTCTAGGCAGTTGCTAGGTTGTTGCTAGGTGGTTGCTATGGAGTTCTAGGTGGTTGCTAGTGTGTTGCTAGGTTGTTGCTATGGTGTTCCATGTGGTTGCTAGGGTGTTGCTAGGCAGTTGTTATGGTGTTCCAGATTGTTGCTAGGGTGTTGCTAGGTGGTTGCTATTGAGTTCTAGGCAGTTGCTATGGTGTTGCTAGGTGGTTGCTATGGAATTCTAGGCGGATGCTATGGTGTTGCTAGGTGGTTGCTATGGAGTTCTAGGCGGTTGCTAGGGTGTTGCTAGGTGGTTGCTATGGAGTTCTAGGTGGTTGCTAGGGTGTTGCTAGGTGGTTGCTATGGAGTTCTAGGCGGTTGCTATGGTGTTGCTAGGTGGTTGCTATGGAGTTCTAGGCGGTTGCTAGGGTGTTGCTAGGTGGTTGCTATGGAGTTCTAGGTGGTTGCTAGGGTGTTGCTAGGGGGTTGCTAGGGTATTCGAAGTGGTTGCTAGGATGTTGCTAGGTGGTTGCTATGGAGTTCTAGGTGGTTGCTCTGGTGTTGATAGGTGGTTGCTATGGAGTTCTAGGCCGTTGCTAGGGTGTTGATAGGTGGTTGCTATGGAGTTCTAGGTGGTTGCTAGGGTGTTGCTAGGTGGTTGCTATGGAGTTCTAGGCGGTTGCTATGGTGTTGCTAGGTGGTTGCTATGGAGTTCTAGGCGGTTGCTAGGGTGTTGCTGGGTGGTTGCTATGGACTTCTAGGTGGTTGCTAGGGTGTTGCTAGGGTGTTGCTAGGTGGTTGCTATGGAGTTCTAGGTGGTTGCTAGGGTGTTGCTAGGTGGTTGCTATGGAGTTCTAGGTGGTTGCTAGGGTGTTGCTAGGCGGTTGCTATGGAGTTAAAGGCGGTTGCTAGGGTGTTGCTAGGGTATTCTAGGTGGTTGCTAGGATGTTGCTAGGTGGTTGCTATGGAGTTATAGGTGGTTGCTAGGGTGTTTCTAGGGGGTTGCTAGGGTATTCTAAGTGGTTGCTATGGTGTTGCTAGGTGGTTGCTATGGAGTTCTAGGTGGTTGCTAGGGTGTTGCTAGGTGGTTGCTATGGAGTTCTAGGCCGTTGCTAGGGTGTTGCTAGGTGGTTGCTATGGAGTTCTAGGTGGTTGCTAGGGTGTTGCTAGGGTGTTGCTAGGTGGTTGCTATGGAGTTCTAGGCGGTTGCTAGGGTGTTGCTAGGTGGTTGCTATGGAGTTATAGGCGGTTGCTAGTGTGTTGTTAGGTGGTTGCTATGGAGTTCTAGGCCGTTGCTAGGGTGTTTTAGGTGGTTGCTAGGGTGTTGCTAGGGGGTTGCTATGAAGTTCTAGGCGGTTGCTAGGTCTTTACTGAGTCCAATGACGCGACCCATAGTTCTCTATGACAAACGGTTCAAAAGTTATGAAATATCAAACATCGGCCAATCAGGAAGGGGGGCGAGGCTGATCTCCACCAATGGACAAAGGACTCTCTACCATGTCCAATGAGGCATTGCACAATTTGTGGGCAATTTTTCCCCATAGAGATGAATGGCCGAATGTTCAAATCTAGAGAGAGACCAGAGTACTGCTGCTAGAACACAGGGCATTGTGACATCACAAGGGTGAGAAGACAGAGCATTGTGACATCACAAAGGTGAACATTCCGCCATTCATTCTCTATGGGAAAAATTGCCCACAAAAATTCAAATTTTTCAAAAACCGTGCAACCAATCTTTCCACAAAGTAATAGCACACCATTCCCGATCAAGCCGCTCGATTTGACATATTGCACGTGTATGTGGTGCGAAAACTCTGGGAGGAGTAGCGGTCCAAAAAATGGGCGGAATAAATAATAAAGAATAATAATAATAATAATAATATGTGCAATAATAATAGTGTAGTTGCCCTAAGGCAACCACACTAATAATAATAACTAGACAATTCCTGCAGAAATTGTGAAGTGTGGTTGCCGCCCATGCAAAGTTGACTTTCTGCTGAACAGAGTGAACAGTGGTAGGTAGTTGCTATGAAGATTGAGGCAGTTGCTAGGGTGTTGCTAGGTGGTTCTATGGAGTTCTAGGTGGTTTTATGGAATTCTAAGCGGTTGCTAGGGTGGTGCTAGGTGGTTGCTATGAAGTTTCGGGTGGATGCAAGGGTGTTGCTAGGCAGTTATGGTATTCCAGGTGGTTGCTAGGGTGTTGCTAGGTGGTTGCTAGGGTATTCTAGGTGGTTGCTAGGGTGTTGCTTGGTGGATGCTAAGGAGTTTTAGGTGGTTACGATGGTGTTGCTAGGTGGTTGCTATGGAGTTATAGCCGGTTGCTAGGGTGTTGCTAGGGGGTTGCTAGGGCATTCTAAGTGGTTGCTAGGATGTTGCTAGGTGATTGCTATGGAGTTCTAGGTGGTTACTATGGTGTTGTCAGGTGGTTGCTATGGAGTTCTAGGTGGTTGCTAGGGTGTTGCTAGGGGGTTGCTAGGGTATTCTAAGTGGTTGCTATGGTGTTGCTAGGCAGTTGTTATGGTGTTCCAGGTGGTTGCTAGGGTGTTGCTACGTGGTTGCTATGGAGTTCTAGGTGGTTGCTAGGGTGTTGCGAGGGTATTCTAAGTGGTTGCTATGGTGTAGCTAGGCAGTTGTTATGGTGTTCCAGGTGGTTGCTAGGGTGTTGCTACGTGGTTGCTATGGAGTTCTAGGCAGTTGCTAGGGTGTTGCTAGGCAGTTGTTATGGTGTTCCAGGTGGTTGCTAGGGTGTTTCTAGGTGGTTGCTAGGGTATTCTAAGTGGTTGCTAGGATGTTGCTAGGTGGTTGCTATGGAGTTATAGGCAGTTGCTAGTGTGTTGCTAGGGTATTCTAGGTCGTTGCTAGGATGTTGCTAGGTGGTTGCTATGGAGTTATAGGTGGTTGCTAGGGTGTTGCTAGGCAGTTGTTATGGTGTTCCAGGTGGTTGCTAGGGTGTTGCTAGGTGGTTGCTATGGTGTTCTAGGTGGTTGCTATGGTGTTGCTAGGTGGTTGCTAGGGTGTTGCCAGTATTTGCTATGGTGTTCCAGGTGGAAGCTAGTGTGTTGTAAGGTGGTTGCTATGGAGTACTAGGTTGTTGCTAGGGTGTTGCTATGGAGTTCTAAGTGGTTGCTAGGGTGTTGCTAGGTGGTTGCTATTGAGTTTTAGGCGGTTGCTAGGGTGTTGCTAGGCAGTTGTTATGGTGTTCCAGGTGGTTGCTAGGGTGTTGCTAGGTCGTTGCTATGGTGTTCCATGTGGTTGCTAGGGTGTTGCTAGGCAGTCGTTATGGTGTTCCAGATTGTTGCTAGGTGGTTGCTATGGTGTTCCAGGTGGTTGCTAGGGTGTTGCTAGGTGGTTGCTATGGTGTTCTAGGTGGTTACTATGGTGTTGCTATGTGGTTACTATGGCATTATAGCCGGTTGCTAGGGTGTTGCCAGGCATTTGCTATGGTGTTCCAGGTGTTTGCTAGTGTGTTGTTAGGTGGTTGCTATGGAGTTCTAGGCCGTTGCTAGGGTGTTCTAGGTGGTTGCTAGGGTGTTGCTAGGGGGTTGCTATTGAGTTCTAGGCGGTTGCTAGGTCTTTACTGAGTCCAATGACGCGACCCATATTTCTCTATGACAAACGGTTCAAAAGTTATGAAATATCAAACATCGGCCAATCAGGAAGGGGGGCAAGGCTGATCTACACCAATGGACAAAGGACTCTCTACTATGTCCAATGAGGCATTGTACAATTTGTGGGCAATTTTTCCCCATAGAGATGAATGGCAGAATGTTCAAATCTAGAGAGAGACCAGAGTACTGCTGCCAGAAGACAGGGCATTGTGACATCACAAGGGTGAGACGACAGAGCATTGTGACATCACAAGGGTGAACATTCCGCCATTCATTCCCTATGGGGAAAAATTGCCCACAAAAATTCAAATTTTTCAAAAACCGTGCAACCAATCTTTCCACAAAGTAATAGCACACCATTCCCGATCAAGCCGCTCGATTTGACATATTGCACGTTTATGTGGTACGAAAACTCTGGGAGGAGTAGCGGTCCAAAAAACAGGCGGAAAGAATAATAATAATAACTAGACAATTCCTGCAGAAATTGTGAAGTGTGGTTGCCACCAACGCAAAGTCAGTGGTAGGTTGTTGCTATGATGTCTGAGGCAGTTGCTAGGGTGTTGCTAGGTGGTTGCTATGGAGTTTCAGGTGGTTGCTATTGAGCTCCAGGTGGTTGCTAGGGCATTGCTAGGTGGTTGCTAGGGTATGGTAAGTGGTTGCTAGGTGGTTGCTATGGAGTTCAAGGCAGTTTCTAGGGTGTTGCTAGGCAGTTGTTATTTTGTTCCAGGTGGTTGCTAGGGTGTTGCTAGGTGGTTGCTATGGAGTTATAGCCGGTTGCTAGGGTGTTGCTAGGCATTTGCTATGGAGTTATAGGCAGTTGCTAGGGTGTTGCTAGGGTATTCAAGGTGGCTGCTAGGATGTTGCTAGGTGGTTGCTATGGAGTTATAGGCGGTTGCTAGGTTGTTGCTAGGCATTTGCTATGGAGTTATAGGCAGTTGCTAGGGTGTTGCTAGGGTATTCTAGGTGGTTGCTAGCATGTTGCTAGGTGGTTGCTATAGTGTTGCTAGGCAGTTGTTATGGTGTTACAGGTGGATGCTAGGGTGTTGCTAGGTGGTTGCTATGGTATTCCAGGTGGTTGCTAGGGTGTTGCTAGGTGGCTGCTATGGAGTTCTAGGTGGTTGCTATGGTGTTGCTAGGTGGTTGCTCTGGAGTTAAAGCTAGTTGCTAGGGTGTTGCTAGGCATTTGCTATGGTGTTCCTGGTGGTTGCTAGTGTGTTGTTGGGTGGTTGCTATGGAGTTTCAGGTGGTTGCTATGGAGTTATAGGTGGTTGCTAGGGTGTTGCTAGGCAGTTGTTATGGTGTTCCAAGTGGTTTCTAGGGTGTTGCTAGGTGGTTGCTATGGTGTTCCAGGTCATTGCTAGGGTGTTGCTAGGTGGTTGCTATGGAGTTCATGGCAGTTGCTATGGTGTTGCTAGGTGGTTGCTACAGTGTTGCTAGGTGGTTGCTATGGAGTTCTAGGCGGTTGCTATGGTGTTGCTAGGTGGTTGCTATGGAGTTCTAGGTGGTTGCTAGGGTGTTGCTAGGTGGTTGCTATGGAGTTATGGGCGGTTGTTAGGGTGTCGCTAGGTCATTGCTATGGTGTTCCAGGTGGTTGCTAGGGTGTTGCTAGGCAGTTGTTATGGTGCTCCAGATTGTTGCTAGGTTGTTGCTAGGCGGTTGCTATGGTTTACCAGGTGGTTGCTAGGGTGTTGCTAGGTGGTTGCTATGGTGTTATAGCCGGTTGCTAGGGTGTTGCCAGGCATTTGCTATGGTGTTCCAGGTGGTTGCTAGTGTGTTGTTAGGTGGTTGCTATGGAGTTCTAGGCCGTTGCTAGGGTGTTCTAGATGGTTGCTAGGATGTTGCTAGGGGGTTGCTATGGAGTTCTAGGCGGTTGCTAGGTCTTTACTGAGTCCAATGACGCGACCCATAGTTCTCTATGACAAACGGTTCAAAAGTTATGAAATATCAAACATCGGCCAATCAGGAAGGGGGGTAAGGCTGATCTCCACCAATGGACAAAGGACTCTCTACCATGTCCAATGAGGCATTGCACAATTTGTGGGCAATTTTTCCCCATAGAGATGAATGGCCGAAGGTTCAAATCTAGAGAGAGACCAGAGTACTGCTGCCAGAAGACAGGGCATTGTGACATCACAAGGGTGAGAAGACAGAGCATTGTGACATCACAAAGGTGAACATTCCGCCATTCATTCTCTATGGGAAAAATTGCCCACAAAAATTCAAATTTTTCAAAAACCGTGCAACCAATCTTTCCACAAAGTAATAGCACACCATTCCCGATCAAGCCGCTCGATTTGACATATTGCACGTGTATGTGGTGCGAAAACTCTGGGAGGAGTAGCGGTCCAAAAAACGGGCGGAATAAATAATAAATAATAATAATATGTGCAATAATAATAGTGTAGTTGCCCTAAGGCAACCACACTAATAATATGTGTAATAATAATAGTGTAGTTGCCCTAAGGCAACCACACTAATAATATGTGCAATAATAATAGTGTAGTTGCCCTAAGGCAACCACACTAATAATAATAATATGTGCAATAATAATAGTGTAGTTGCCCTAAGGCAACCACACTAATAAGAATAGGTGCAATAATAATAGTGTGCTTGCCTAAGGCAACCACACTAATAATAAAGAATATGTTCAATAATAGTAGTGTGCTTGCCTAAGGCAACCACACTAATAATATGTGCAATAATAGTAGTGTGCTTGCCTAAGGCAACCACACTAATAAATATGTGCGATAATAATAGTGTAGTTACATGAGGCAACCACACTAATAATAATAATATGTGCGATAATAGTAGTGTGGTTGCCTTAAAGCAACCACACTAAATATGTGCGATAATAATAGTGTAGTTGCCTGAAGCAACCACACTAATAATATGTGCAATAATAATAGTGTGCTTGCCTAAGGCAACCACACTAATTAAAATAAATAATATCAAAGTTTGTGCACTCTACAAAAAAAAATAAAAATAAATTCAAGTCCTGATTGGCTACTCTGCTAGACCAACCAAGAGATCCAAACTGATCACTTTTAGGCATGCGGCCAAAACCAGACTTCGTTTTTGAAGCTCATTTCTTGGTGTTGTAGTTCCTGGTTGCTCACTAGCGCCACTACGGATGGCTCCAGTATAGGTGTTTTCATATCCGGTTTCCATGTAAGTCTACGGTACAAATGCGATCAAAATACAAAGTCAATAATTTTTTCTCACAAGAACAAATAGTCATAATAGGTGTATTTTATTCGTCTTATGACTGTCCATGGGTCGATTTCATGATTTATTGCGTCATTTGGGCACAGTGCCAATATTTGTTCTGGACCAATGAGGTACATCTTGCGTCACTTCCGGATTACTGCGGAGGACTGAGCTACAGTAGGGGCTACAATCTGTGGTCACTGGGGTGGGAGGTGGCGTCTCTTGGCCTTGACATTGCGGCTCCGACCACGGTCCACCTGTGCGAAGTCAGAAAATGCAGGCATCCCATTTTGTAGTGGTTTCATTATAGCGTGTGCTATTTACAGCTGCACTAGACGACCATAAAATAATCCTCCTCTGAAGTTTTGCGGTAGCCAAGTCATTTTTACTATTTCCTTTAGCCCACTTAACCAAATTAGTTGGCAGAAAGCGTAATCAGCTAACGCTTATTTGCTATATGTGGTAGTCCAGTAGCCTATGCTAAAACAGTTCGCAACTTCGGCTACCAAGCCATTTGACTAGCTAGCTAACCCTAACCGGCAAATATTCCATCTGTCAAACGTGTTTGACGGCTTGTCAGTTGTGTACATTCCGTAAATGTCTACCTGGGCTAGGCTGCACGAATGTGACAAAGCTAGAAGCTAGCAAGAAAATAATAATAATTAGAAATTCAATGTACATTATTTTTGTCTTTATGCAACAGGTGGAAAACTTGCTCTTCAAAGTGCGTTGTCATATTTACACGCCTGTAGATCAGTTATTAAAATACTTGGTAGATTTGTTAATCACCGCTGACAGTGTTAATTTTTATTCGGTAAAAAGTGACTTGCGAACGATCGGTCAGCTAGCGTCACCCAGCAAGTAAACACCACAAACGGCGATGGAGTAGTAGCAGTAATGGCTCATTAACTGACTGGCGAAAACCTATGACGATAACTTGCTTGGTTAACAGCAGGTCTACCAGACAGTTATATGAAAATTAGCCTAGTCAAATCACTAGTAGTCTACACATCTCTGATTGATTGACCATCAGTGCAGTCGATGTTCTTCCCCTGTAGTTCATATTGCTAATGCGTGAGCTAACCACGGATAGCTTACCTAGCTCACTGGCAAGCTGATATGCTAGCTAAGCATATTCGTTTTGCCGAGAAACATAAATTGAAGATAACTGAACATAATTGTATTATTAATGTCATACATATAACGTGATTACATGACACAGTACAGTCACGGATGGAAATTAAACTCCGTAAACATTTGATCATATATTTTAAAACATAACGGCAGACAGTCAGCTAGCCTCAAGTTCGTTCTGCAATCGTTCGTTCAGGTTTATGGGCTTTTCCGCACCGGACTGTCAATCACATTGTAAAATCACAAGACCGCTTAACTCTATGGCTGTGTCCCAAACCGCATACTTCCATGCTCCGAGTGCGCATAGTGAGCATGCCGCCATCTTGGAGTGCGAGTCCAAACCGAAGTTCGGTAGTGCGGAGCACGGATAAAGTACCCGGATGCGCACTCCATTTGATCAAAATTTGAAGTGTGCATCCGTGCATGCTCCGACTGGGAAAAATACCATAATTCCTTTCGCGAAAACGGCCAAAAACAATGGTAATGGCGGATGACAGTCTAGTGTAGGCTACTCTCTCGGATTGGAAACTGAAATCATGTCATAGGAAAATGGTAAACAGGAGTTGGTGTATAAATAAAGTGGTACAGTGTTAATGAATAACGCAATATGTAAAGTATCAGTTGTTTTTATTAGTTTAAAGATATGTACTTTTAACGAGTGTAACGAGCTATATTGAATACATCGGTGCTAATCGTCGGGTCCCGTCTTGAATTATAAACTGCCGTTTTATTCTCGCCACTGCCCATCTTTTCATTTAATTTGAAATACACCCCTTGTCTATGGAGTAGCCACCACAAACATGACCGGCTCCATAAATGTTGCCTAACTGAGTACCCAGCGCGAAAGTATACAGCGCGAAAATAATGAAAAAACAGACACGACTGTTTACAATGAAATGGCAACTTTATTATGGGGTTGACAGTACACTGAAAGCTATCCAAACTGCAATTAATATTTTCCAAGCTATCGTTGCCTTCCACTGCTCTTCTGACAGCAAAAAGGAGAATTCAATTGAAGTGGCTAGCTCGCAAAAAGTTGCTGATATTAGCCTACTGGTTAGTCTAGATCATAATATTTCAGTAGCCTACTACTACTCAGTGTGAGCATCTACCGACCGGGTTCGTTCGGTAGACAGAAAAACATCAGATTTTCAACTGTAGTCTATGTAAAATAGGCGAAATATAAGTAACAACCTGTACCTAGTTATGTAGAAAAAAAACGTCCTTGTTATCCTCCGGAGGTAATTCTTTCAGTACTTTCGCGATTTTCGCCCAGTGCTAGCTTTAGTTGCTACGGGGACATGTATCTGCCACTGCATAGAGATTAATGGAACTTGTCTTTACTTGAGATCATATTGTAGAAGTGTCCCGTCTTGTGTATTTCAGGTTAATATGAAAAAGGCTGGTCCCTACTAGCATTTCTAGCGATCCGTTACATATTCACAGTTGTAACCCAAGTAGCAGGAAGCAAAATAGCCATTAAGAAGAAGCGACATTTGCACTACTTAATGTTCGCGATTATGGAATTAATTAGAATATAAATATAACTAAAATGTATATGTATTAAGTAAGATTTTTTCCCATTTAGACAGTTATGTGTAATTTTTACAAGACTTGCGTTTAAATAGGTAACGGAGTCCAGTCCGCTTGATTAAATATGAAATAAATGCGGTAGCATTTCAGATGGTCGATAATATGCCCTCTCACTCTCACGTTATTCCCCTCAGGTTTATTACCGGAATTTTACCGATAGTTACGGCAAAGGTTAAAGGTTATGGGTCAGATGTCGTCACGAAGTGCATCCCACTCATTTAACTGTTTCTCCGTGCTACTGCACTTCCATGGTTCGGAGTGCATAGTCCCAAGCATTGCCTGGAGTGCGTATTCCGGAGCACGGTAGTGTGGAGCATGGAAGTTTGCGGTTTGGGACACAGCCTATGGTTTTGGCTCCAAATCGAGAACATGGCCGAGCCTGCCATTGAGCTTCAAAACGTGTTTTACAGACCCACGGAGAGGCAATGGGTGACGTCACAGTAGCTTTGTCCATATTTTTTACAGTCTCTGCTTTTAGGCCTAGGGAAAAATTGGCACTTGGTGCATTCCATTTGCTTGACCCTTCGCTAAGCCCCTCCCTAGAATGGTCATTGTCCAATCCTAGGTTAGCAACCGTAACTAGACGTGGGTGGCCTGGCAAACATTTTTCAGACGAGAGCAAAATGCCGAAATCGCGTGCCTACGGAACCTGCAACTCCGACAGTAGGTATCCCGAATGTTTAGAGGGGCAGTTGTTTTTTTGCGTTTCTGAAGCCAAAAACACAAGAGGAGAGATGTGGATTACACAGTGTGGGAGACCTCATTCACACCTAAATCCATCCAAAATCAACAAGAACACCTTTGTCTGCAGATGCTAATGTTAGCTAGCAGACAGGAAAGCTGGCTGAATAATAGCTAATTATACATAAAAATAAACTAATGCAAATGAATGGCTGACAGTATTCCTTCAAATTTTTCTTTCTAATAATCTTATTTTTTATTTTTTAATGTGGATGCTCCGTTTGGGCAAGGATCCACTCCAAGGATCAGCTCGGAAGTATCCTGGAATATACTATACGCGTTATGTTAATTTTCTGGTAGAAATTTAATAATGAAAGCAATAATAGGAGCCAGGTTTAAACGTTATCCTAAAAATAAATAAAATCATATATTGGCTTACCCTGCAGTGCAAGAACATTGTTGCTCCTTTATATAGTGGTCGTGCACATGAACTGCCAAAACGTGAGGTGCCTGACTTTTGCATTGTGATCTGTGCGCTTTAGCCTCTATTTTAATGTCATTACTGTCACTCTTCCAACAAATGATATCATGAATGTAGCCTTCGAAAGCATATATTGCAGTCCTTTCTGTCTCCTTCTCTCTGATATTTGAAATGTATTACTCCAGAAATCTGTAATAATTTCCTTTGCAATATCTCTCACTGGTATAATTGATAACTCCATATTTTGATATGCGGGTCTGAAAGCTTGCCAGGTGTAGCAACAGTAACCAATGGGGGGCGGGACTTAGTGAATGGCCAATTGTGTCCTCTCCTTCATGAGCACTGGAGTCAAAAAAAGACTGGGTAGGTGAAAGCAAGCAAAGTAGTATTTCTACCTTGCATTAAACTATCCAATAATCTCTAAATGTCACAAAGGAAGTATCTGTGTTACTGACTGTTTGGCTAGCTAGCTAAGTTAACTAAATGACCATGCACATCGATGTCATCAAGCTGACATTATTAATAAACAAGAGAAGTCGTTATTTCGATGGTGATTAATAAGTCATGTAATGTCACAATGTATCGAACGTTACATTCATGCTACTAGTTTAACGTTACCTACACACTGCTTAAGTTAGTATAAAAAGAGTATACTTACCGATGAGATGAATTGATAACGCAGTTTATAACGAGGTTAGTTAGCCTACTAAATAAGAAATAGTGGCTTGCTAGGTAACGTTAGCTTGTGATAGTTGGAAGCGTCAGTGTTGAACGTCACTCTACGCACAATGCGGGTAAAGAACACTGATCTCAGACCTGCTGTTTTCCTATAGTGCGTTCACGTTTTAACCAACAGATGTTGCTGGTGAGCTTTCCAACCGAGCCACCCCGCTGCAACTGTATTTTAAAAAACATCTTAAAAATACATTTAAAAAAATAAATAAATTCCCCGATGCTTAGGCCCGGCGGGGGGTCAACTTAGGCCCGGCGGGCCGCCGGGCTTGCAATACACTGGCGGAAACCATAACTAACTTGGCTAGCTTTTTACTAAAATAGCATTGACTTGAGGAACCCCTGTACTAGGAAATATTTTGTTTATCTCAGAACAGACCAAACTAAAACTTACCCAGAATTCAGCCTCCTTCTTACTGAACACAGGTTTTTTCTGTGGTTTTTGAAGCCCCCAGGAGCAAAATATTATAGAAGTTAGATAGTTTGACCTTATTGTTACATGTTGTAACAATAAGATCAAACTATCTAACTGAGAGGTATAATGAGAGGTATAAGCCAACATGACAATGGCTAACGACTTGCTACATTGCAGGATAATGTGGAGAATTAAATTCTGATTCTGGAGAGACCTAACCACTGTTCCTCACAGTAATTTTGTATATGAGGTTTGTATTTATTGTGTTGAAGTATTCACGCTCTATTTACATGTGTGAATAGTTTTATATGTATGCCCATGTATTTAACTTAATTGCACCTTGCCATTTGTGTGTATAGAGGTTCCTGGAATATTTCACTTTGCCCCCTTATCTGTGGAGTGTTACACCTTATCGCAGCAACTGGTAGCCTTTAATATTGATTGTAATTTGTGTGTAGCAGACGGAGTCCTTTTTTGTGTAGTGGCATTTTCTATCTGGGCATTATGCAATACCCCCCCCCCCCCTTTTGGGCATTGTATTTTATTCTCTATTCTGGGCACTGACATGAAAATACCAGTGATTTTTAGGAAATACAGTTATGCCTTGTGTACACTACACAACTTTTAAAATACTTTAAAAATCCTAACAACAGAGAGCATGTCACACTTAAGGAAAAATTGCTGCTATTTTCATCCTAGAAACTCTCACACTACACGACTTACAAAAGACTGGTAATCACTGGTAATCACAGAGGGTTTCCTGATCGCAATAAACTCGATCTTGGTGTGCTGTGTTGTCACAACAAGAAGTACATGCAGCACATGTGCATCCAAGGATCTTCGCCTGCACAATGGAAATGAAAGACGACAATCGGCAGCAGATAGTGCCGGCAGTTGTCTGTGCGCTAATGTGTGCGGAAACACCGCTTAAAAAAGAAAAGAATCTGGACAAGAAGATGGTTGGCAAGCCAGGGACAACACGGTCTGTCCCTCCTTCAAAGAAAGTTGGAGGTAAAATGATAGCGAGCTAGATGAACTATTTAGGCTAGCTTTGATTGAGGAGAACAGGGTTGAGTCACGCTGATTGTCACAGACGTGCTGATATAACAAGACCAGTTCAAAACCTAGTATATGGCTGGACTGGCCGACCAATGGTGTAACTTCAAAACTCGGCCGACCAATGGTGTAACTTCATCACAGACATTCGCGTTTGTAGGGCTGGCCCCGCTGTTGCGGCCCAGCCAAAAAAAGAAGTTCATTGCAAATACTTGTCCAATATAATATACAGTCTAGATAAATAAATAGATCAGCTGTCCAATCTATACACTTGATTAAAGCAGATTGCGGAATTCTTGTCAATATATTTGTAAACTCGTCTATTGTAGACTAACTTCAGGTTAAAGTGCACAGCTAAATTATGACTAATACAAAGAAAACAGCGATGCTTGTAACTATTAGGTTAACGTCTGCTAAATTAAACTGGGCTAATCTCAACAGTAAATTAGACCTCTTGCCCTGTTAATGATAGCATCAGACAACTAACTACACCACCTAGCCAACTAGTTAGACTTTACACACTTTAGAAAACACAAAATTCGAGTTCAAAAAATTTCGCAATAATTAAACGTTACTTTGGGACCCATAGACTAACGGTAACTTTATGTAACCCTGGCTTCACACCCATCAGTAGCAGTTGGAGCAGAGTTTGCTAGCAAGCCATGAAAATGAATCAGTCACAACGGGAAAACAGACAAATAAACGTTAGCGGGACAAAAAGTCTGTAAATTACCCACTCTACTTTTACCTGAAATCTAACGATGTGTGATCTTGAAGGCTAACGTTAGCGATAACATGTTTGTCGTTAAATTTGGCTAACTTGCCGTTTATTTCTCACAAAAGAGAAGAAAAGAAAAGCTGTTTATGGGGGTAGTACCAATCGACTTACGTTGAGCTTCTTTCATATGTTTCTTGATTCAATTTAAACTACTAGTTTATTCCTCTTTATTTAGATATCTTCCCGTTATAGTCAGTTTAAATGGTAGCTAAAACTAAACCAGGTTAATACCTGGAACCGACCGACGTCACAGACATGCGCGGTGTAACTCAGTCAGTCAGTCAGTCACAGACATTCGCGTTTGTAGGGCTGGCCTCGCTGTTGCGGTCCAGCCAAAAATAGAAAATATCACATTTGATCTAACCATGTTACAGGCTACAGCAATGATATCAACCTTATCTCCCCCTCAGACATAAGAATCATTATATTAAGCTCAATAAAATCACTCCACATGGAAAAAACTGTTATGCCTCCAAGTGACTTAGTTCACCAAGTCCACTATATAACCAAATATCTATAGGCTGTATGCCGAAGGCTCATTGGCTGTTGACGATTCCACCTGGAAATACGTTTTTGTGTGTTTTTGTATCACACGATACACAAACCATGCCTTAAGACTTAAGGTAAAATCAAACCAGTTTGATATTCTCGCAAGAGTCGCACATGGGCTTGCGACTGGATCGGGTGAGTCTCTGACCATGTCACATTAGAAGACTTTTGGTCACGGGCGCATGCACCGATCAAGCAAAGACTGGGGATTTTTGATGAGATTCTCTTAAAGTCGGACTAAAATTTTAAATACTGTATCATTATTTATATTCTATACCATTGCAAAGTTGTTTTTAAATGGTTTTAAAATGTTTTTTTTAATGATAAAAATGTATACTTTTGGACATATCACAAAAATGTTACTATCATGTTACTATGGAGGTCGGATACTGCTTGGCCGGGGTCGAGGGCATACTCCTTGCGTTTTGAGTGACAGCTAGTGGGCGGACCATCTGAAAATGTTGACTGTGACAGCCATCAAGATAAAATAATAGGGTGACAGGCTACATTTCAGTAGATAAGTAAAGCTAAATGAGTTGTCATATTGCACAAAGTCAACAAATCTCCATAGCTAGCTAGATAAATAATTTGTACTTTTTTTGCAATGAAATACTGAGAGATTGCATATATACAGCAGGTTAAACTATACATGTGCTGGATCAAAAACTTCTTGACCACAAGTTCATAAAATCTAAGGGCGGATATGTAGAACTACTATACAATTATGAAGCAAAAACGAAGCAGTGTACCCAGCATCTCCAAATCTATCCAAAATGTCTAAATTATGCATTGCAGTAAAGCACAACATATTCACGTATTTCACTACATATCAACTGTTTTAACTCAAGAAACTCACTGTTGCATCATTTTCAAGTGGGAATTACAAGCTTTTCATCAGTACAGTGGTCTAAAGTATCTAGGGGTCCAGAAACATATCCAGTCTCTCCAAAATGAATAAAATGCTTTATGTCCACTATAAAGCATATACATGAGCCCCTTACGAAGGTTTAAGATGAAACGTTGCTATCAGATTAAAAAATGATGCAAAAATATTGTCACACAATGCGGTACAGTACCTAAATGTGTAATAATTAACTCTTGTATGTATTTCTATAATCTGTACTCTTGTATGTTTTCTTGTATGGGGATGGGACGACATGAAAACAATTTTCAACCATCCACCACGTTTTGGCAATGTTCCAGTTGTAGATGAGACTGCAGGGAGGGGGTGCCTTTAAATGAACGACCAGAGTGACAATGGTGGTGCTGCGAAACAAAATGAAACTAAAACAAGGTGTTTCTGTTTTTAACTCATACTGTGGTTGCAGTAGCACTGAATGTCTGAGTTCAGTAATCTCGGTATGCTGGCGTGCCGACCACTAGGGGCTTTGCGCTAAGAGGTTAAATGTGAATATTATATGCTTCTTGGAAAATGTTGTCATGCAGATAATGAAGTATTCTATGTATGCATGTATGTACAGTATCTACAGTATTTTAGAATCAGAAATGTACAAGAGCTTGTACATTTCGTAAAATGAACTTGACAAGCAAATACATATTCTTTCTAGCGTGGAAGTGTTCATCAGCTGTTCAAAACATTCATTTAAATGTCTTCTTCCATGAGGAAATTTTTTATGTGATACTTTGATGTGACATTGCGTTCAGATGGTACTATGAAAAAACACAGGGCCAAGTTACTTTAAATAATTTAGGAAACATTGGGTCGCAGCATTGCATAGGAATATGGCATGTTTAATTTGTGTGTGCTAAGATAGCCAATAATTTTTCTTGTAACTTGGCCTAATTTTGATATCAGTACTTTTAACAGCAGGCCTAGATTTAGCAAGTTTTAAAGACTGATAGACTGTGCTTTATGTGAGTAACTTGGCATTTTTTAAAAGTTGAAAACATGTCTCTCTTCAGATATTATTTCTTTTTGTACTGTGTTTGTTATTGTGTTTGATAACAGTAATGCATATAAATGTAGGTTATGAGAGGCATGCATACACATACATACATGCAAAAACACATACATTGTAACCAGTCCCGAATCTAGACTACTGTGTGGGGGGCAGACAGCGATTTTTTTTGGGGTGGGGGGGGGGGGGACTTTTTTCCAAGGCACTGTGTGCCGTACAGTTTACAGGCCTGCATTGCTCAGTGATTTAAAAAAAAATTGAAGATCATTGACTCAGTATTTTCCATGAAATGTTATGCACATGCTTAATTATGTGCTTGTGGTCAAGTGATTAATATCAGACTCAGAGGTTGTGTTACCGTAGGATTCTGCATTTTTTACACAGATAAGAAGATCCAAAACGGAGGGAAAAATACACTGCATTCTACAAACGCAGGTATTGGTCTGAAATTTGTGGTATTTATTTATAATATTTACCATGGGCGTAGGACCAGTCAAAACTGAGGGAAAATGCTTATTTTGCCCTCCCCCAATTTTTTATGGTTGTCAAATGTCACTTTTCATAGTGCGCCAACAGACTCACGTGGTTTTTAGCCAGGCAGGGCGCAGTGGTTGCTACCAAGATTCTGTTGTTTATGTATGTAGGAAAGGCCACGATAGGTCTGAGTGACTGTCAAGTTTATGCTGCAAAAAATGTAGACCTTTAGTAAATGAATGATTAACACTTCAGTGTTCACCACTCCCTGCTTAGAGATGGTTGCTATATACTATTTCCCACAACATTGTCTGCAACAGTATAGCTGATATCGGAAAAAATGTATTTAGCAAACTAGCTACAAGTAACAAAACTTCTGTAGGTAGTTAAAAGTTGCTGTTGGGGAACTTTCAAAACTGACGCATTATCCTGAACGTTTGGAGGGGAGAAGATTATTTTTATTCCATTCCCCAAGCCAAAGACAAACACGGAAAAGTGTCTGTTGTGGATAAAACCTGGACACATGCAGTCAACATTGCAGACCGATATAGCTAGCTACATTTGCATGAAGCAAAGCAATAATCTGCCTATTAATAACATTAGATAGCATGCCTAGTGTAAAGTTATCAGAGTATTTCAATCAAATCAAAATTTATTTGTCCAATGCGCTGTTAACAATACAGTTAATTGGCAATGAAATGCTTAACGTTAGCTATGTGAAGGGAACACATTGCTACTGGTGAAATGATAAGAGAAATCCATCTATTATCTATACCTGCTTATCGTGGGCACAGAGGCATCACTAGGGGGGCGCGGGGGATGAGGACCGCACCGGATGACACCATCAGAGGGGGGTGACACTGAAATGACTGGTGTTTTTTTTTGTGCAGTGTTTTGTGTAGCGATGAGTTGAAACAGCTAATTTCTCAGATTCAGTCGTCTGCCAGTTGATTTAATTAGCGGTATTAATGTGACGAGAAGCGCTTTGTCATTTAAATGCATAACATGCAATTTGTTGCGCCAGCAGCCCCCCCCCCCCCCCCCGGTGGACAACATCCAACAGCAATCACTATTCACTTGGTTAATTTAGCCAGCAAACTAATCCACTAATTGTTGCTGAAATTCAAAGGAGTATTTGTGTGCCTTCTTAACATAAGCATCCATAAGATTTTATTATAACCTATAAGATGTTGTTTTGATGGAGTAATACTGCTAATTATAGTTTAGAAGCCATGTGATGCTAGCTCTTGTGCTACCTAATGCTAACTTAGCTAGCTAGCTCTTTATAGCTACCTGTACGTATAGTACCAATTTCTCAGTGAAAGTAAACGTTGTGTTACTTAGTGGTCCATATTACAGTTGAATCAGTATATGCTGTGTCATTTACATATTCATTTGGAGCTTTATATGTGGTGGATTTGTCAGATATATTGTTGTATATTGTATATTGTTACAACCACAGTAATTAGCATATTCTGTTCTCAAAAGTCACCAGAAATAAACATTTAAAATGTCCTCCCGGTGAGCATACCCCTAGACCCCCTTACCATTTTGGTGTCCCCCCAGGTTCAAAATAAAATGTATTCAAAATGTTATTTGGCTAACAAAGCTAATGGTCAACAAAGTGAGCTGTGCATACACGAGTTGGGAGAGCTCGAGCCCCCATTTATCACATAATTTAGTGATGAATAGCTCAGTGGACCTGGGTCTAAAAAGGTGAACCCGCATGTGGATTACGGTTATCCTTATCTGAAATTTTACAGTATGAACAAGGTTTACTGTTTAGCACTTCCACTTTGCTTTATAAACAAGCGCAAATCCGCAATAGCTGCGACCGCACACGCGCATGCATCCATGTGTGCAGTCATCCACGCACACACCCTCACACAAACACGTGACCTCTTCTTTGGCTCATGACCAACCTTTCCACAAAATCTTGTGCAAATCTGTAAATCCATTCGGGACATGGGCATTGCTAGACCCCTTTTACTGGGGCACATGCCCCAGTATTGATCTACTGTGCCCCAGTAAAATCTCACGTTTGAGTTTTAACAAGCTCCTGTCCATGCCAAATTTCAGCCTCCTGGGGAGAAAACTGTGGCCACTACAGGGTGGGACACTTTTTGAGGACCAACCGACCAACCAGCTGACCGACTGACAGACAGAGCTATACAGCTGCGGTCACAGCTAATAAAAAACAATTGCTGAGACACAAGGAGGTGGCCCAGTTCGAACTATTGAGACCGGCATTATCAGAAACCCAACACAAATCTCCTAAAAAAGCATTTTATGTACTCACTAATTTGACAGGCATCCGACGAGCCTTCATTTACAAAATTTTCCTGCAATTTCCTTCAATTTTAGCTCCTGAGCTCTGACGCTCTTGACAGAAATGAGCCTGTAGCCAGTCCATTCAGTCTCTTTTGTCCAATGCTGCTCGTCAGATAGTTCTTGATTAATTTTTCATTCATTTAAACAGCACTTTGCTGTTGCTACTGTAACAGGCAGTGTCATAACCGCAGTAGCCTACACCCCTCCTTGAAGGTTACTGGATGATGCACAGTTTTTGCAAGTTAGGAGACCAAGGTGTGTGTTGACGATCTCAGTTTTAACATGGCCTGAATGAATGCAGTTGAATAAGGGAGGTTGTTGATATACCCGTGGTCAGACATGCTTTTTGACATGTTTGAGTTATGGCATTCCATCTCTGGCAACTTGTCTACCTTTCTCTCCTGGTCAATTTTCTTTTTTTTTTTGTTCTGAGTTCCACTTTTTGTGTTTATTAGGCATTTAGCTATTCTTAGTTATAGCTAGGACTCCTCTTTGCTATCTTCCTCTGCTAGCTAGCTGACCTTACAATTTGACCGCCAAAATTAGCTAACAGTTGTGACAAATAGACACTTGACATTGGGCAACACTATACACAGCCATATTCACCAGCAATCTTTGCATATCAGAAAATAACAGTAATTCCAAAGAAATGACCAAAAATAGTTTAACTAATGTTTTCTGCAGAATGGGCATATAGGTTAAGTTTGACATGATCACAGACTATTGTACAAAGAAAGCATGTTAACCATGACCGAGATGAGTTATTATGCTTATGCTTATTGAATGATATATAAAACAGAGTGCACCGTGGACGTTAGGATGTTTTCGCTGATGTTTAACAAGTGTCTCAAAAGCAAGGGCCTGTGCACAAATGTATTTTTGTTCACATACTACTAGTTATGAAAGTGTTTGTAATGTTTTTATAAAGTGTTTTTAATGTTTAATGTTGGTACGTTGGTAGAGGATAGGTCTAGCTAACATTAATTTAGAAATGTGTTTGCAGGTAGCTACAGTAGCCTAGTTAAAAAAAGTAGTAGAACAGTAAAAATACAACCGTGGTCAATTTATCGTTGTCACTTTTTAAAGTCGGACTGAAATTGCTTTGTTTATATTTTGTACTACCCTTGGTGGTAAAATAGGCAGTGTCAGCTGTATTATCAAATCATTTACAATTTATAATTTTTTGTTTTGAATTATAGAAATTGGTGTTTTAAAAATCACTGCGCCACCTACTGTGCTTTTTTCCACATTTTTTAAATTGCCGCTTCTTGACGTCAGGAAGTGGTCTCATTTGCATGCAGCCTATCACAGTGTGTATTTGCTTATGATTGACATTGAGGGCTAGGCTGCATTTACCACTGTCAAGTCTGGCAAACATGACACCTTGCAAGTGGCATTGTTGTGTTGAAGGATGCACAAATACTGACTCACTACACGCAATCTCAAAGGACACAAATGTAAAAAACAAGTGCGTAGAATTTCTATCAGGTTCATTAGTGTCAAACAACATCTGCAGTCTGCATTTTAAAACAGACGACTTTTTGAATTGGGCGCAAAAACAGAGTGGATTTTGCAAAGAACTGCTACTGAACCCTGGAGCAGTCCCCACTGTCCAGTAGCGGGGTTGTCTCTGTGTTGTGTTTTCTTGTAAAGATGACACGACAACTGCTGCGCGGGATCTGCATGTATTGCTGTACAGAGCGATAAAAAGATTGTTGGAAACAGGTTTGTTCGCAACTTCGCTCTCAATGGCGCGATAAATGGATATTGTTGGTAACAGGCTCGCTCGCAACTGCGCCAGTTAAAATATCCAAAAAGTATTTTAATGTATGTATGTAAAGCACATGTACTTTTCCTATGCGGTACAAAATAAAAGAAAATATATATTATTCTGAGAATGGCACGGTATTATCGCTTCGGCTAAGGCTGTAGTTGACTAGCACCATATAGCAACTTTAGCAAATAGCTATAATAAAAAAAAATGCACAACAGAATGCAACTTAAAAATATGTTGAGCAGTCCCCACAATTCGATCAAGCGCAGTACAGAGGATAACCACAAAGTAAGTTTCTTATATTATTATATTTTGGTATAATTACTGAGTGCATGAATTACCTTTGCCTGGTTTACAATGAGGACAGCTAACAGCTACATTCGCTAATGTTAGCTGGCATTGCTGAAAAGCAATCTTAGCATCAACATAATTATCAGACGGAATATAAAGCAACAATTCAGGAAAGCCGAATATTATTTATCTAGCTAGCTATGGAGATTTGTTGACTTTGTGCAATATGACAACTCATTTAGCTTTACCTGTCTACTGAAATGTAGCCTGTCACCCTATTATTTTATCTTGATGGCTGTCACAGTCAACATTTTCAGACGGTCCGCCCAACCACCGTTTATGTCAACCTAGTTTTCCATCCCTGTTTGGAAAATAAATTTGCTCTCACTTTCAAAACAATATTTAGGGGTCCAAGCAGCGAAGCTGGTGGTGACACTAGTCTGACGCCTTTTTTAGCTTCGGCGTGGAAGCACTGCAGCTCTACATACATGCCGGGACATCTAAGTGTTACGACATGCCATCTAAGTGTTACGACATAGTAAAGGCCTTTATGGCAAGCGGCTAGGACACATCCATGGCGACGCAACTAACTCCGACAGCGTCTCTTAGCACAAAATTGGCTGTAAGTTATCAATATTTTATACAATCATGATATTCAGTAGATATGTTTGGTGAAGGCATATGATCATGGAGACAAAACCATTTTAAAATCACTCCATAAGGGGCGCAATAGTGCCAATGCTTGGACCCCTCCCAACGCCGCTTGCGGCTTTAATTATTTTATATTTTCTCCAAGCTCTAATATGTTTTACATGCTAGTCAATAGTGGTAGTCGTATTTGAAATAGTGAAAACTGAAAGGCACTGTGAATAAAACAGCATGCTTTTATTTTCAAAACAAAGTTATTTCGCTCTGGATAAGAGTGTCTGCTAAATGCCTGTAGTGTAGTGTATTTGAATTAGTAATTTAAGTCCAAATACATAAATATATACCTCAAGTTAAGTGAAAGTGTTTCCAGGACAGCCATCTTTTGCTGATGGAAATGCTAGAACTTCCCTTGTCCCCCCACTGGGACACAGTGTCAGAAGCACTCATGTCAGAATCTGGTAATGGCTGCATTTAATTGATTCTCAGGGCATGTTAGCTCTAGTGTTTGCTAATCATAAATCATTTCATTATATCTGTCACATGGTGTCCTAGTGTCCAAAAACCTGCATACAATACCTTTCTTATAGTGTGCATTATTTACCAACCCATAGGAAAGCAAAATCCAAGAAGAGATCTCATAGTTGTTTCTTTCATTTCTCCCAGACACAAATGAGCCATTTTTAATACTAAGGTGAGACCAAAGGCTTTTTCTCCTATTTCTCAAATTCAACTCAGGAGAAACAACCGCATATAATCTCATTTATGTCTTACTCTGATCAAAGCAAGAGATCTCTAAATGATCTTAAATAAGTCTAATTTAGGTCTCCTGAACATGGGACCATGAGATCAGAGAAAGAGCTCAAAGAAAACTCAGGACTCCTAGGATCTCATGATTCTTCTCAAATATGTCTCAGTTTTCTCATAGTGACCTCATGAGAAACAACCGCATCTCAATTCAATATCCATTCATCTTACTGAAGTCTCAAATTCATTCTCTCATTGGCCCTCATTTATCAATCTAACGTAGAAACCAGTGCAGATCCGAGTGCAGAAATTATCTTACGACAGGGTTCACGTGTGATTCATGAAATGTTCATATCTCGCCAATCACAGCATAAGAATGAT
Source organism: Anguilla anguilla (assembly GCF_013347855.1). Lineage (NCBI taxonomy): Eukaryota > Metazoa > Chordata > Actinopteri > Anguilliformes > Anguillidae > Anguilla > Anguilla anguilla. The sequence goes on along the minus strand of NC_049210.1, from coordinate 24,987,503 downwards.
CGGGCGTTGATAAATGTGGCAACCTTAAACAATCGTCATTTAAATATCACGCCCCTATATATTCTCGGTTTAGAGGCCTCGCCCCTAGAGTCAAAATAAAAGAGAAATTAATCTCATAGCCTACATCAAAACCTTTTAACCCCGTTAATTGCAAACAATTTGAAAATAACTATTTATGTTAGGGATATGACACAGTCGATGTAGGCCTTTGCAAAATTGAATATTTTGCCATAGACTACATATTTTTAAGTGATGAATATGTGGCTCCATATGCTTAGATGCCAGTCAGAATATGGTCTAATAACAATTCTCCGACTCAGCCAGATTTACTTTGCTGCACCGCAAGTCCACGCTATCATGGAAACTTGCGTACACGAGTTGAGACTTGACCTGAGATTTGATCGTAGCCTCCGCTCATGTCCAAATTGATAAATGCCGAGCTTTGCGTGGAAATGACCTTACTCCCATGTGGTAGGGGGGGCGTGGTTTGTGCGTTGGCTGCAGAGAGAGAGTGGGCGGGGCGGCTCTCGGACTCTGCGCCACAGCTGTTGCTAAGAGGTTGCTAATCAGCACCGCTCTTTAAATGTTTAATTGTTTAACGATGTGCTGATTACCTTGACAGTGAGCCTGGGTGTTTTAAAAGGTGTTCGCGGAGGCAGACGGGTGGCTGGTGACGGAGGAAGTACGGCGCTACGGCGAATGTACTGTGAAAAACCCATGTAACCAGATGAACGAAAAGCCGTGTGTTCAGCTACAATAAAAAAAGAAGTGATTACTTCAAACTCGTCTCTCTCTCTCTCTCTCTCACTATACGCGAGCGGTGGCACTCACCTTGCCACATCCCAGTTTTCTGTCGTACGTTTGTTTCGTAAATGAGGGCCATTATCTCATCTTTTCTCCTAAGGGGGTTTTAGGAGCAACAATTCAGATTGAAGTGATATCAAAAAGATGTACAATTGAGATCTTACTACTTTCTCAAAAGTTAAGAAAAGACTATCCTGGGGAAAATATTTTTCCTTTGGGAAAGCAACTGCGATGCTGTTAGTGTGAATTAGGGAAAAAATTTAATTTGTTGTCTTTTCAGAATAAATGAAAATATGGAGTCAAATGCAACACCTATTAGGCCAGAAACATACCTTACGTATGTACGGCAATGAAAATGACAACGGTGGGCAGTTGCACGACAAACACAAATCCTGGCTTTGGTTTAGTTTTTCTTTGGTTGCCAGTTTGGCAATTCTTTTTGTTCTTGAAGATTTCTATTGTTCGGGTGTTTTTGGACAGATGAAAGGCAGTAAGCTATGCTTTCTGTTTTGTCTTGTCTGTCCACTACATGAGCAGTGGCCACCCCCAGCCCTGCCTCACAATAGCCATTCTTCATTCCCCAGCTGCTGGGCAGTTTCCTGCCAAGCATTTTCCCTCAACTCCATGTCACAAACACAAAGTCTATAAAAGCTTTATATAACCACAAAAACCATTGTGCCACAAAATAAATAATATTCTAAATGTAGTTTTAATAATTTGTTTCCCTGTTTTTCCGCTTTGGCACTTTAAAATGTTTCTCATGCCCATGCATGCTCATGCCAAAGACTTGCAAGAACCCTATGCAAGAAAAGCCCTGTTATATTGAGCTATACTTTTAATAGCTGTTAAAAGGGATATCAAAACAAGTTCTCTTTTTAGCTACATTGTACAGCAAAGGGAGAGTCCTATACTTACATGGAGGACCAGTGAACATGATGGAGAAGAGGTTGATTCCCATGGTAACAGCATAGAAGATGGGAAGGGCCTTCAGGCCATTAGGCAGTGGGTTGTCCTACAGAAAGTAAATAATTTAATCAAAGATGGACCAGCATTTTATATTTATAGAAATCAAACATAAGATAGTGGCAGGACTTGTGTCTTAACTTCTTGAAGGAATATGTCCTTCCTTAGCTGGGCGCACACTAATCTGATTGGATCAAGAACATGAATACTGTAAAAATTTCTATAAAAACCGGGTCTGAAATAGTGGCTAATCTCTAATTATATCCAGGGAGTGCTGTGTGTGTATGTAAATAAAGTCTCCAGTTAAGGCCAGGTGGGCGGAGGCAGAGTTATCACATTCAAATCTACATTTATAAAATTTTCCTATGAATTTTCATTACAATATAAATACCTGTTGTAACCATAGATATAGCTAGTGCCGCCAGCTTTAAAAAATAATATCAAATCAAATCTTTAACATTCTGCACCGTTATCACAGGAGATCTGAGCACAATAGGTAGGTTAGCTAGGTCCATGGCACCTAGGAGAAAATTCAACCTGAAGTTCAAATTGAAATTCTGAGGTATGCCTAACAAAACTCAGGGGAGACTGCTGCAAGACATCTCAATATTGATGCAAGATGAATCCAATATTGGAATCATAAAAGACAGCTTGGGTGAGTCGAGGGGGGCATAAAAAGTGAGTGTACAACTAGTGGAGAAGGTCCTTGAATGCCAAATATCATCAAGTGTCTATGAAAATGATCAGAAAAAAAAGCAATGGAGATGAGTGAAAATATCAGCAAAACTGTCCAAACCAAGACTATTGCAAAGTGAGACATAATAGTTATGGACGAAACAGCAGTCAGGTTTGAAATGGTCTCACTTACAACCAATGAACAACAGTGTGTGAAGAGTGTCCCTTTGAAGTCAGCAGGGCGCAAGAGAAGCTTTAACTGTGGTACTTGCAGCAAGGGCCAATGGTGCCAAGCTTAAGCCATATGTGGTGTTCAAAGGGGCTATTCAAGAAGTAAAGGCAATACAGGACATCACCAAGATCATAGTGGATATGTCTGGAAATAGATGGATGAATGACAGCCAAACCACCTACTGGCTTCAAGGAGTGGTAGACAAGTTCAGTTTCACTCAGTGACTACTGGCCAAGGACTCTTACCAGCACATTAGCTGTCATTTTAAAATGTAAATGTAATGTATCTGTTCTGCTCATCACCATCTATCATTCATCAAGATATTCCTCAGGGTTTATAGATTAGCTAGCTGAATTGTGGTCAGAAGTCTCCACTGATTTTGATAGTGGGATTATATCTTGGGACTTTAACTCCTTCTTTATGTATTTTAAACACAAGTCTGAGTCTCAGTTGAAAATCTGTGCATTGCTAGCTATGTCATGGGTTAGCGCATCCACTACTATTATTAGTCAGCCTAAGGTTGGCTTGTGTGAGCATGGCTGACATTTCAATAAAGTATCAATAATGAATGTCAATAAAGGCTGGTAATGTCGACATTAAAGGCAGACTATGCAGGATATTTTATTTGAAAATATTATAAAATTATAACAATATATGTTATGGCGACCTGATGATATGATATGGTTAGGTATGCAAGCAGGTAGGGCAGTAGAAGAAGAACACAGAACGAACAACATGTAACCTGCTAATATGGTCAATAAAGTTATCAGTTTATTTCGGATAAGAGACCCAGTTCATCATCGCATTAACAAACAAAACAGAAGAACCCAGCAGTAGATTGCTTAGGCACCTGTATCTATTGGCGAAATTGCTGAGACAATTTAGAAACAATGAAGTGGCTAGTTAGATAGCTAACTATATTAACAAACATTCTGTCAGATTATATTCATTGATTTCCCATCGTAGAAGACTTTAGCGACAATAAGGCTGGCTAGAATAACGTTAGCCTAGAGGCTAACAGTTTGACAAAAGGAGAGAAAGAGAGCGACCAGAGTGGAGAGCGTCACAGCCAATCACAACGTGACATCAGAAGCCACGGAAGTTAGTCACGCTACGGGGCGGGGTTTTGAGCTAAACTGGGCTGGGAATTGTTAGGATGTGGGTGTTGAAAGTGACCAAAGGAGATCAAAGGAGTGGAGACATCAGCTGCTGTCTATTCTGTCCCTGCCTCCAAAGTACCAAAAGTCAACTTGATAAGCGAGCAAGTGTTGAGCAGTTGCGAGCGCGTAGGGAGGGTCGAGCGAGCGCTCGTCACAGCCCCGTGCTTGCTGGACCACATTTGTACACGCAGAGCACAAATGCTCCCTCGCAAGGATGATTTTTCCGCTCGCGGATACTGTTCTGTGCCCTTGCAGAGCACAAATGCTCTCTCGCGATGATGGTTTCCGTTCGCTCGCGCCTGGTTTTTATATGCACGGGTTTTGGTACTATATAAAAGCAATAAAGCAAATCCAGGGAGAGGAAAATGGAACAGAGACCATGAAACAACGGGAACCTCCGTTTTATTGAAGGTTCCGCGTTTTAACTGTATAGTAAGCTAATACTGTAACAGGGAAGCTGTAGTAGACGTGGTTAAATGAGTCACACTGAGGTGGACATATGGACTTCGTAGTTTAGTGTCTTTTATAGTCCATGGTACCTACACTGGTAATTCACCAGCATTTATTTCAATCGGGAATTGAATTGCATGCTGTTTAGCTGTGTGTAGCCAACTTCACAAATAAAGCTAACAAAGTTGCCAACAAAGACTCCCCGTCCTCATCAAGATTCACTGATGATAAAACTATGCATAACTGCCTAGGGATCGGTAGTTCACCTGCATTTGATACAACATGCATGCTATCTAGCTATATGTAGCCAACTCAGGAAAATAACAATGTAATATTACATTACGTTCTATTTGGTCGCCGCTTTATCCAAAGCGAAGCACAATACTGCATACCGAAGGACGTTGCAACAACTACAGAACACAGGTCAGATAAGGTAGCTACAATTTGCATAAAGTACCAGATATCCATAGCCATGAACATATATGCATTATGTTGTATTTGAGAAAATAAAGAAGGCTAATATTAGAATAGGATACAGATAACTCCATGAAAAAGTCATTCAGGTGTATTAGCTAGCAATAATGTACCTATGGCCTGCTAATGTTACATATTCCACACATGATTCCGTGTTTACATCCCAGTTATAACTAAATGTCCAGAATAGCTAAATACAGAACAAGGAAACACACAAAATAGCTGCACTACAGAGTACCAAAACGATGTTCTCGCACATTACCACATTGTCTGGCAAGCTAGACTTCTGACAGAGTCGTCTGTCGGCAGACCATCTGAGGCTGTGACTACCACACTGCTACGCATCCGTCAATTCAATCCAAATAATTGCAGATATTTTCTATTTCCAAAACACCGTAAATTCTTTTGTCTGTTTTGTGAAATAACAAAACATTTTTTAAAAAACAAATCTAAATAAATCTTCATATCAGCCCCAATGCTTTATCTTGGCTATCAGTTTAATTAAACTTAATTTTGCGAACTAACCAGCACAAACAAGCCAGTGATTTGAGCACCGAGGACAGCCCACATCAAATAAATCAAAACGATGAAGATCGGGGGCCAAAGCAGATGAGAGTAGGGCATAAGAGAGTGTATCTGTGGAGCAACGACCCTTAGCACACAGCTAAGACAACGCAGGAGTGACTTCGGGACAAGTCTGTGAATGTTAGAGTGGCCCAGCCAGAGCCTGGACTTGAACCCAATCAAACATATCTGTGTAGCAACGATCCCCATCCAACCTGACAGAGCTTGAGAGGACGTGCAGAGAAGAATGGGAGAAATACCCCAAATACAGGTGTGCCAAGATTGTAGCATCATACCCAAGAAGACTTGAGGCTGTAATTGTTGCCAAAGGTACCTCAACAAAGTACGCAGTAGAGGGTCTGAATGCTTATATAAATGTGATATTTCAGTTTAAAAAAAAATTGCAAAAAATTGCAAAAAATTCTAAACCGGTTTTCGCTTTGTCATGGGGTATTGTGTGTAGATTGATGAGAATAAAAATGAATTTTATTCATTTGTAATGTAACAAAATGTGGAAACATTGAAGGGGTCTGAATGTGCTGTATGTGCTGATACAATGTTGTGCTATTGAATCCATCCTGTTCACAGATATCCCGTGTATCACATGTAGGTACACTCGGTCAGTCTGTGCCATCCAAATGGAAATTACTTTCTTTAAGAACATGCAGCGCATCTGACGCACATCTGATGACATCATCAGTACACACTGCATTCAAGATCCTTATCACACTCCACGGGTCCCCCCCCCCCCCACCCGGTATAAAAGTTAGGGACAGTAATCAACTCTAGCCGCGTTTCCACCAAAATTACCCGGAACTTTCAGTCCCAGGAACTACTTTACCAGGAACTAAAAGGTTCCTTCAGCCAATGGTTGTCTGCGTTTCCACCGGGGTCTAAAGTACCGAGAAGATTAGGCAAATTAGCCCACTGACGTTGTCGTCGGTCCATCTGTCATATGATTTCTTCTGTAACCCCATACTACCACCGAAGTAGCCTACATTATTTTCTAATAACCGGGACAGCCCGGAGGGGTTTATTCCACTTATATACAACGGGTTACCAACAATGACTATATATGGTTACTTTTGTATTTATTGATTTTCATATATCCTCTCAAACACATTCATTAACAGCAGAAAACATGCACACGTTGTAAACAATTTGCTGTTTTATTACTTTCTCGTCGTCAATTCCATATAGGCTAATCGCAAAATGACAAGAATAGAACGAAAACTCGGACTTGCGTGAAAATGTAAATTAGTAGTGGTACAGCCACCGTTTGCTTTCCTTCGAAGTTACTGCTAGCCGAGCAGCGAAGTGTGCCCTCCAGATGCGAACCATGCACCATAAATGAGTCCATAGTCTTCCTGGTCTTTTCGTGGAATTGAAAAATGGCAGTAAAATTGAGTAAAATTACGGCAGTCTGAAAAAGCTAAAGGGAAGATTACTAGAATTAACCTGTTATTTTACCCGGATAAAAAGTGCGGAAGGTGATTTCCAGTTTGCTTGTACTGTATCACCAATGTTAATTATGCAGAACTACCGCATAGCTCACATAACTGTATCAAACGTTTTGAGTCAATTACAACGGGCTAACAAAGAAAATCCGGAAGAAAATATTCAGCAACCGAATTAATCCGTTTGAATGTTTTGGTAGCCTACGTAATATGCTGTCCCAGCACGAATGCTTAGCATTTTATAAAACGAATACTAAAGCAAGAAAAGAACAGAAGAGCACACGTTATAATTCCAAGACGTTGACAGGCTATAACCAAAAGTAGGCTACTGCGCCGCATAACATACAAGTTTGATTTGAAGTTATTATGAAAATAAATTGGTTTGCCGCTGCATATTTTCAAACATGGCGGGTAATGGCGGAAAATAAATACAACACAAATGCTACGAGTACTCGACCAATCAGAAATGTTCAGCGCTGCAAGCTCCACCCAAAAGGTTCCTGTACTTTCGGAAAGTACTACCCCCCGAGCAGGAACGTTTTGGGGGGTAAAACAAAGCCCCCAGAACTAAATTTAGACCCTAGTTCCTGCGGTGGAAACGCACTGAGTTCCTCAAAAGGTTCCTAGTTCCGGGGTATAGTTCCTGCGGTGGAAACGCGGCTTCTGTCTCTCACCTCTCTTCTCGCCCTCTCTCTTCCTGCGTCCTCTCCCATTGTCCCTTGAGTGCCCACATACTGTGGAACTCCTATGGGCCTAACTCGAGTTCTCACAACTCTGTAGAACTCCAATTCAAAGGGCTTGCAGAACACCTAAGATTGTGGCAGTCACCGATTTATCTAAATGCAAAGACAAAGTCACTGTACGCAGCAACGAGGCTCTGCCGATTTAGCTCGCCTGCGGCGACTAAAGCCTGATCCATCCCACGTGGAAATCAGCGCACGCCCGACGCTGCGCCAACTAACCACAACGAGCTCCAGGAAGAAGAGCCTTGCTGACGACCAACCGGGGGGGACAACCACATCACCGTTGCTACGAAACAAGGATTCGGTTTGTGTCGCGCGCCCCACATCTGGAAACCTCCACAATTTCACAATGCCAGGACTGTTCTCTCCAGGACCCCACAGCGACCACCGGAGGCCGCTACCTGCGTGAATGGATGGACAGTAATACTGAGCAAACTTTCCAGGCAATAGTTTAGCTTAGTTTGCATTGAGTTTAATGGCAGCGGCGGCACCAGTTACGCAAGGCTGCTAGCTGTATCTGGAACTCCGGCACATATCAGCTGCAGTAGGCTATATTATACCATTATTAGCCTACTGCACCTGCTATATGCACAAAATTAGCTAACTAAAGAGATCGGATTCATTTAGATAACCGCTACCAGAACTGATTATAATCACAAACACCCCACCAAAAATAAATCAGCATTATAAAAACAAACTGTAACTTAATGTTTTTGAAGATATATTGCTAACTTAATCTTATTGGCATTAGCCTACTCTTGACTGGAGGTTTTGGAAGGTATCCTGCATTGAGACTAACGTAGCATGAATGTTACTCATTGTGAGTCGAATGTTAAAGAATACATAGGAATAATGACACAAACAAGCATTCATATATTTTGTGATACAAATATCTTAATTTCAAGTAATTTACAGTGAAATTGTCACGACAATGTACATACAGATCCAAGCTTAATGTTGTTTTCACTCCACCGATTCCATTAGCTGAGAACTGGGACTCAAGTTTAGCTAGCTGACATGCACGAGACCAAGCTGAAAGTTGAATGAGAGCATTCCTTGTATGGCAAGCCATTTTAGCTTTAATTCTTTTCCAGAGGATATCACAAATACAGTTCTAACTAGTTGGAATTCAAATTCTTGATATCAGAAATTCAATTGTAACTAGTTATAATTCAAGCGTTTTCCCCATTCAGTTCAATCATTTTTGTTATCAAGAATTAAATTTTAACTAGTTAAAATAGGAATTTTTGATATCAAGAATTGTATTTTAACTAGTTAAAATTGGACATTCTAATTAGAACTAATTAAAATTGAATTCCTGACATCAACATGGCCGTGATCAATGTGGATCACACTGCAGTGAATATACTAGATCAGCTCCAGAACCTCATTGCAGCATGGCAAAAGGCAAAATGAGGTCAATGGTCAGTTTTCTGTGCAGTTTTTTGTAACGGACAATGCCTCAAACATGGTAATGGCCATGGCTGATGGTGGCTTTGTGCACATCAGGTATATGGCTCACTCCCTGCACTTGGTAGTTTCAAATGCTCTGAAACAGTGCCAAGGAGTGAGCCATGCCATCACCATCGGCAGGAAAATCACAGCATTTGTGCATCGCTCAAACAAGGCCACTGTGAATCTCCACAAAATCCAGGAGGCCTCCCTGTGAATGACCTGGTGCATGACATGTCCACCAGGTGGAATTCTACATTCCACATGCTCCAGCGGCTGCAAGAGCAGAAAAGGGCAATCATTGCCATGGGGACACAGATGGATTTAGGGGGCTCATTCTCACACCACCAATGGCACATAGTGGAGGCCACAGTAAAGATATTGCAGCCTTTTGAGGAAGCAACCCGCAATGTCTGTGAGGATGTGCAGGCTCTCAAAGCTTCCTTTGGTAACTTGATAGCAAATTAAGCAGTGCAAGCTCTGCCAGAGGCTCATCCTTGGAGACACTGCTGGTTGAACGCTTCCAGCCAATCTTTGATGACCCCACTGGCCCCTACTTTAAGGCCACCCTCTTGGATCCCAGATTCAAGATCATGCCCAAGTGACTTCTCAGTGAGTCAGACTGTAATAGGCTGAAGGCTGATGTTGTTTCTGAGGTGGATCACAAGGTGACTCAGCTGACTGGAGAACCTGCTACTGCAGCTGCAACTGTTATTGATCTGTCACCAGGTACGGAGCAAGAAGAGGGCACTCACAGCAAAAGCCTCTTTTGGGGGGCTATGCAAAGTATGTCAAGGAAATCTGAGACATCTGTGTCAACTCACCTGTCCTCCAGTTGTGTTGTAGATAACTACCTAGCAGAGTGCAACACAGAGTCACTGTCCTCAGATCCAGTGGTCACCTACTGGTCAAGTAAGGTGGTCACACATCCAGCACTGGCGTACGTGGCTGTGAAGTATTTGACCTGTCCCCCAACAAGCATCTCATCAGAGAGAATATTTAGCACAGCAGGAGATGTTTTGTCTCCCCATCGCTCCAGACTGCTCCCAGCTCATGTGCAGCAGCTGGTTTTCACCAAATACAACTTGGGCAAGTTTGAGTAAATGCACAAAGATGTATACTATTTGTACCCATACATTAAGATGGGTGCTCTTTCAGTTTGTCATTTATTTCATTTATCAAAGGAAGGTTATAGGTCAAGAAAAAGTCTGAAGGGTCTTTGAAAGAAAGAAAAAAATTGAATAGGCAAAAAAAAAGTTTATATACTGTAACTGGTTAAAATTTCCAATGCAAAACAGAATGTTTTCATTTATAAAGCTGTTTTATCCCAGTCCAAACTGCTTATTCATTGACCATGTTAGGGAGGTATAGCCTTACAAAAAGAGCTCAGTGAGAAAATGTTTAAAAGACTGTTTTGATTTATAAAGCTTCATTTTCCTAGTTCAAACTGACTGGTCAGTGTCCCCCAGCTAGTTTAGGGGGGTTGGTGGTGGGGTTCAGATGGTTTGCAGTGCAGTCTATCCAAACTTAGTTCAGTAGGGAAAAAAAATAAAAATAAAATAAAACATGCAAAAAAAAGTTCATGTATTACTGTTATGTAATTACTGTTGTAAAGTAGTAATTCTCATTTCCCTGGTGAACTGCAGTAACGTTAGCACATCAAGAAATGTGAACGCAGCATCATTGGAATTTAAGATTATTCCCTTCAACTGAAGGATATTTTTCTATATATCTTTACTGTAAATAGTTTCTATTTCCAATGCAAAACAGAATCTTTCAATTTATAAAACATTTTTTTCAGTTTCTGACTGTTCAATGTCCCCCAGTTAAAGGGGGGGGGGGGGGTTGGGTGGGGTTCAGACAGTTAATAAAAGTTAGTTTAGTTAAAAAAAATAAAACTAAGAGAGAGAGAGAGAGAGATGAAAAGTACAGTATGAGGATGTGGAAATATATCTCAAAATTAAAGTAATAAGATTTTCATTAAAATAAATGTCTGTTAAGTCACTATCTATCGCTGAATTAGGTAACACAATGGTGATTGAGCCTATTATTATATTAATTTATATTATTATTGTTATAATAATTTATGATTAAAGAACTGGGTGTCTGTGGCGACATTCCTGGGAAAAAATCACAAGCGGCGCATAGTTAGTGACGCGTTTTCCATCACCCATCAGTGGTTGGTCTGCCAGAGAGGGTAGGCGGAGCTAACGCAACAGGCTTGCTCTTGAACTCACTTGTGTGTGAGCGGTGTACTGTTTATTTCCGGTGTCTGCTAGCGTTACAATAACAGAGAAAGGGAGGGGGGGTTATGGGACCCTAATAAGTTTTTGTGTAACATGAGAGGTCATATTATTTGTTGATGTAGATTTCGTATTACATTTGATGACAATGTAACCTTACTAAATTACATAGCTATTTGCACAGCTAACGCTAGCTACCGGACCATGTCAATAAAGGCAATATTAGTTTAGACAACGTTTGCCACAGTATCCATCTCTCATATCAGGTAACGTTACATTAGCTAGCTAGCTAATGTAATTAACACAATCTAATGTCAGCTAACAATTAGAAAAAACGCTAGCTAACGCTGCAACATTCTAAAACCGTTTAGTCTCGTTGCGAATCATTGATCTGAACTGGCCTTAACGTTACCGTTATTTACATTGCCATCAAGTTCATCAATATATTGATCGGAATAAAGCCGGGGTATAGGTGGAGCAGAGCCGGGTCTGATTTCTGTGTAAAGATGTCAAGCTGGAGAAAACTGAATAAAAGAATACAGCAGTATGGATTAGCGTTGTTATTATTTTATTACGCTTCCTCATATGTTCCTTCAGCCTTGATGCCCTTTTTTGATGAAATCTCCTTTGTTTTTGTTTTATTCTTCTTATTCTGATTGCTAATTTAACACCCAGCTCAGCTTTATTCTCGAACAGTTTAGCTAGCAAAACCAGAAACAGTTGTTTCAAAAATATCACACAACAATCATTGACGAAAAAGACTGTTTATTGTGCACGAGATACATAATTGCACGAGCCGCAGCGAATCCCGCGAATTCTTCTCTGCAGTGTAAAGGTATTCACACCGGGCAAAAGGTGGATAAAGAACGTTTGTGGAAATTGATCATCACTAATTCTACCCCAGGTCTGCTACAGCATTTTAACCTGGCTCGGCAGTGTAAAGACAGCTTAAGTTAGCCTAATGTTAGACAATGAATATGTACGTAACGTTACTTGTATAACAATCATTTTTTATTCAGTAAATAATAAGTGTAATAGTTGGCGTGGCCCAGGTGCCAACTGACTGACCTCACACAGGCGACACTGGTTGGATCCGGTTGGATCTATGGGAAGTGAGGTCAATAAACACACCTGCAATTACTGCTTCTCGCCATTGGTACCGCCAAAGAGAACAAAACGGAAATATTCGAGATTGTAACTTTAATTATATGCCAATATTAAATCAATTTGATGCTTTGAAAGCACAACAATTGCATTGCCCGATTTAACGTGACGTCCGATATAAACCACGCCCACTTATGGTCTTCTATCCGAATATGGATAAAGAGACAGATAATTTTTTTGGTTGAACAGAAACAGATAATGACGTCTCTGCACACCCCTATAGACTACATTGCTCATCTAAAATAATGACGATCTCCATTGGTCAAAACCTCTATTAAAGGCTTCGGTTTTTCGAAATAATTTTTAAATTTTTGTGGTTTTTACACCATATTTCCATAGTTGAGGGAATTTACAACATAATAAGCCCTACAAATCTTAACAGGCAGGGTTCCCTTAAAGGCTGGTTTATAGTCTAGTGATGGAGTGTTGCTAGACTGAAATTGCAGAATGTTCATGAACATTCTGTTGTTGCCGGAGACTGAGTGTGGTTATTGTGAAGACAAAATGTATGAACACACTCCAGTGACATTGAAGTGAGAGCTCACACTCAGGGCACAAGGGAGGAAGAAATTCCTCAAAAGAAGAAAGCTAACACAAAGAACATAGTTCAGGGATTTAGCCTAAATGGCCCCCAAAGCCGCCTTCATTAATGGAGTACAACTGTCTAGTTAGAGAAATGTTTGATTTTCAAGGATGTGGAGTATTGCACTTGCTACAGCTGAATGCCACTGAACTTACTTGGTCAGACGCTGTCACAATGCAACAAGTGTTTGCATTACAGGCTAACACATAAGCCAATATCACCTGTGGAAAGAACCTTACCTATATACGGTAATGTAGGCTACAATTTAATAGGCTACTGTCAATAATATAGGAAGGAGAACTCTAACTCTTAACTGTATTAACATTAGTAACATTGGAAGCCATGGTTGCAGCTGCAGCTGCTTCCCGTGTTGGATTGTAGTATCTTGTTTTCAACACAGTATAGCTCAGCATCAACACTATATTGCTATTGTAATATAACATAATGACGAGAACAGGCCATTCAGCCCAACAATGCTCGCCATTTTCCTAACTAAATTAATGCTCTGATTACCTACAGACTAGATAGTATCTAACACTGTATCAAAAAACTCCACAGAGTTTCTGCCTCTACTATGTGACCTGACATGCTATTCCACACATTGACTACTCTCTGTGTGAAAAAATTCTTCCTAATGTCTGTGTGGAATCTACCTTTTGTTAATTTCCATTTATGTCCCATTGTTCTACTAACAGAACTCAACCTGAAGAATCCTTGTAGTTCACTTTGTTGATCTCCTTTATGAATTTAAAAGCGTCAATCAAATCAGCCCTGAGTATCCTTTTACTAAGCTTGAAGAGGTTAAGCATCTTAACCCCTTGGTGCACATGCCAAATCTGGCCAATCCTTGCCAATTTAGGTGGTACCCTATTTAAAGCTTTATAACTCCAGATGTGAGCATCACAGAGACTTGAAAAATGGTTTAAATGAAGCAAGACATTTGTACCATTTACAATACTAACTTAGATTATTTAATTTTCTTCCTAAATTATAAATATAAACTAAAGTGCCACAAATGTGATTGTCTTGGCAAAAAATCAAAAATCAATTTGCTCTTTTTTAGTTTGCAATGAAGTACTGAGAGATTGTGAATATACAGCAGGTTAAAAAATACATGTTTTGGATCAAAAACTCCTTGACCACAAGTGCAAGGGTGGATATGCAGAACTACAAAAGATCTATGAATCAAAATGTAAGAAGTGTACCCAGTGTATCCAAATATATCCAAAATGTCTAAATTATGCATTGTTGTAAATCACAACATAATCATGTATTTCACTACAAATTAACTGTTTGACTGAAGAAACTCACTGTTGCAACATTTTCAAGTGGGATACAAGCTTTCCGTCAATACAGTGGGTTAAAATATCTAGGGGTCCTGAAGCATATCCAAAATCTCTCCAAAAATGAATAAAATTCATTTTGTCCATTATAAAGCATATACATGTGCCCCTTATGAAGGTTTAAGGTGAAATGTTGATGTCAGATTAAAAAAATAATGCAAAAACATTATCATACTGTGGTACAGTACCTAAATGTGTAATCATGAACTCTTGTATGTTTTTCAGTACTCTACAGTATGTGATGTTTTTTTGTATGGTACGAAGCCCCCCTGGGGTCAGCTGAGAAAAAAAGATCTGTACTCTCGGTTTAGAAATCTGTGCACATGGTTTATATACTGTGCTCTTGAATTCATAATCCGTACCCTCAAATTATGAATCCATGCCCAAGGATTTGTAAACTGTTGGGAAACAGACAGTTTTGTGTATTCTGCGTTTGGGAAGTTTCCGCTGGGCCCCAGGGGGGAAGGGGGTGAGCCCCCCTGTTGTATTCAATTTCAATGTGAATGGTACCTGTTTGAATAGGTAGGATGGATTTGAATTTGAATGGTCCAATCGGAAGGAAGCACAGCCTCTATCACCAATCAGAGGCAGTGCTCCCTTTCAACAATATAATTCCACAATATGCAAATACCAGTCTACTGTAAACTGTATAAATCTGATCACCCACCAATACTATTTTGAACTTCCTTGCTGAGTTGTTCCCGTAGCCGGCTGCGTAATAAATCTTCCTGTTTTTACTACAAACTTTTGATCTGCTTCTTCCTGGGCTAACGGTCATTTTACCTGTTTTTGGGAACATCTTGATTCCCCTACAAAACCGTACCCTCAAATTACGAATTCATGCCCACGGATTTGTAAACCGTGCCCTCGAATTACGAATCCATGCCCACGGGTTTGTAAACTGTGCCCTCGAATTAAGAATCCGTGCCCACGGATTTGTAAACTGTCTTCACGGATTTGCAATCCATGCACTCAAATGACTTTTTTTTCAGAGAACAGGGACTTCCATGCATGGAGCATTTCGACGGTGACCGCATCCGCCAAGTAAGTCCAATTTATCTAGATTTAAGGATTAAGCTCATAAGGGAAGAAGAGAAGGGGCTTAACATAGGAGTGTGTTACCGACCGCCCGCTTCAGACAGTAGTGTGAATACAATACTCTTTGAAAATATAAAACAAGCATGCAGAGGAGGTGAGACTATTATCATGGGCAACTTCGATTACCCCAGTATTAATTGGGAATTGGTGACAGGACAAGGAAAAAGGGAGGAGGAATTTTTAGATGTTATAAATGACCTGTTTTTAGCACAGTATGCCAGACAGCCTACAAGAGGGAAATCAATTCTAGATCTGGTGTTATGTAATAACTCTGACAGAATTTGTAGTATAGAGGTAATGGAACCACTTGGGACAAGTGATCATTCCACAATGATGTATTTTGGCAAACTAAGAGGGCCCCATCTAACTCCAGGATTTTAAATTTTAGGCGGGCCAACTTTAAAAAGATGCAATCGGAATTAAGTAAGGTAGACTGGGTGCAACTTCTTGATTGCAGGACTGTGAATGAAAAGTGGG
Organism: Anguilla anguilla; assembly: GCF_013347855.1. Lineage (NCBI taxonomy): Eukaryota > Metazoa > Chordata > Actinopteri > Anguilliformes > Anguillidae > Anguilla > Anguilla anguilla. Next base: position 24,971,621 of record NC_049210.1, on the reverse strand, counting down.
GGAGGTTCAAAAGGGTTATACTCAATGCTCAGTGTAAATTTATTCCAAAGGTGCAGAAAAGTAAGTTGAAAAAGCAGTCTCCACAATGGATTAATAAAGTTATACGGAAGAGTTTGAGGGAAAAGAATAAACTGTTTAAGATATATAAAAATGATAGTACTGAGAGTAATAAGGCTGAATATTGTAATATACGTTCTAAGGTTAAAAAAGAACTAAGGGTAGCCAAAAGGCTCTATGAAAGGCAAATTGCTGATGATGCTAAATGTAATCCTAAACGTTTCTTTCAATACTGCAATAGGAAAAGGAAAGTTAAAGAGGAAGTTAAGGGCATTAAAAAAAATGACGGAGCAGGATATTGCTGATGCCCTAAATGACTACTTTGTGGAGAGTTTTAACAGAGAAGAGGTTACTAATAGGCCGAAAGGCGTATTCAATACTCAAAATGTCTTGGCAGATATTGAGATAGGGGAGATAGGTTCCCAGTTTTATTTAGTATACATATTATATGTAGTGTATTGTGTTTTCGTTTCTGCCATTACTGTGTCTGTAGTTTGCATGCCTCTGTGTCTAGCCCCTCTGTAGTGTGTCTCAGTATAACACCTCTAGTGTCTGCGGCAAGGATGTCACATTCCTATGCTAAATGGCTGCGAGGGTCCCCAGGAAGGGACAAGACCATTTGTCTCCGGCCCGCCACTTAACTCAACCTTTTGATATGTATGACTGCAAACTGTATATCCAGACACCACACAGCGTGATCGGCAGAGATCCTCCAGCGCAGCGCCCGAATGTGCTGGGTCTGTCTCTCCCTTGCGCATTGAATTAAACAACAAATCCTCTGAGGAAACTTTGTCAGCGTGTTCTTCATCGTCCTGCATTTGACTCCACGAATAAGGGCAAAATATCCTAACAGGGGATATAGAAGTATTAGATAAATTACATAAACTAAAGAAAAATAAAGCAGCAGGAACTGATGGCATATACCCAAGGGTACTAAAGGAGTTAAGGGAGATCATTTTTAAACCACTGGCAAGTATTTTTAGACAGTCTTTAGATACTGGAGAAATACCGAATGACTGGAAACAGGGTATTGTAATACCAATATATAAGAAACGGGACCGTACTGATCCAGGAAACTACAGGCCTTATGATATTATATACTTAGATTTCCAAAAGGAATTTGATAAGGTGCCACATGACAAACTCATTATCAAAATGAGGACAGTAGGAATTACAGGAGGCATTTCAGAGTGGGTTCGGAACTGGTTACGGGATAGAACACAAAGGGTAGTAGTAGGAGGGATATTATCTGAGCAGGGTATTGTGGGAAGTAGAGTTCCACAGGGATCGGTGCTGGGTCCACTGCTCTTCCTCATTTACATAAATTACCTTGACACGGACATTGAAAGTACACTGGTTAAATTTGCAGATGATACAAAACTGGGAGGTTTAGCCAACAGTTTGGAATCTACTAAAGTAATCCAAGAAGATTTAAACAAAATCCAGAAGTGGGCAGAAACCTGGCAAATGAAATTCAATATATCTAAATGTAAAGTTCTACATGTAGGGAATAAAAACATAGGGCAGGATTACTTTATGGGTGGTACAAAATTAGAATGTGCACATGTAGAAAAAGACTTGGGAGTAATAGTTAATCAAAGCCTAACAAGGTCTGGTAAATGTACTGTAGCAGTAAAAAAAAAAAGCCAACAGGATGCTGGGATACATATGCAAGAGTATTGAATATAAATCTAAGGAGGTCATACTCACCCTATACAATACCCTTCTCAGACCACACTTAGAGTATTTTGTTGTTCTGGGGACCGTACTACGAGAAATAAATAGAGGCGCTGGAAAAGGTCCAAAGACAGGAAACCAGATTGATTCCAGGTATAAAAGATAAGTGTTATGAGGAAAGGTTTGAGATGCTTGGACTTTTTAAGCTTAGTAAAAGGAGACTTAGGGGTGAATTGATTGAGACTTTTAAATGTATTGAAGGGATTAACAAAGTGAACTACAGGAAATTATTCAAGTTGAGTTCAGTTAGCAGAACGGGGGGCATAAATGGAAACTGGCAAAGGGTAAAATTCACACAGACATTAGGAAATATTTTTTCACACAGAGAGTGGTCAATGTGTGGAATAGCTTGCCTGGACATGTAGTGGAGGCAGAAACACTGGGGGTATTCATAGCCCGGCTTGATACAGTGTTAGAAACTATCTAGCTTTTAGGTAAACCAAGCATTAAGCGCAGTTTAGTGTAGGAATAGACGAGCAGTGTTGGGCTGAATGGCCTGGTCTCGTCATACATTATATTATATTATGAACCTCAAAAGGCAACAAATTTGGGATGCACTTTGAAGGCAAAATTATGTCACAGAGATTTCATGAAACCAACAAGAGAACAGTGTTTGCCGTTACAGCTGACAGCTTTAACTTTCCATCGGGCAGACTCTATGCAAATAAATACTGATTATGTCATTGTAGCCACAATTGTTCTGATTCTGTATTTATTTATTTAAGGGAAATTTTAAATTTGTTTTACAATCAGCTAACTACATAACGAGCCACTAGTTCAGCTACCTTTTTTGTTTTAACCAGATTGTCATGATTTCAGTTGTTCGCTGTATGTAAGCCATGTTAACACAAGCTATGTTGTTCTATTGGGAAGTTATGTGATTATTAGCAAGTTAGCTGGCCAGTTCAGAGGAAACTGACTGAGGCTTAAAAACATTAAATACATTATTCCAGTGCATTAAATAAATTAAAATGTACTTTTAGATGACTACAAAAAATGATATTCACACTGTATATTCACATTTCCACCGCTTCGCTGGTTTGAGCTACCATTAATTTAACGGAAGTGAGAAGTCTGAGGAAATCGCAAAGACCTATGGGATAACCTTCCAACTGAAGGATGCATCAGACGTTGCCTTCAAATTTAACCAAAATAAGGTACCTTAGAATGATGGCTTTGGTTTGGGGCATGCCAATGAAGGACAAGTATGAAAAATAGTGAAAATGCTGCCTTCAAATGCTACCTTCTAAGGCGTTAAAAAACTGTATTGACAATCAATGACTCTGACCATATTTCCCCAGTGCTCTCATGTAGCAAATGGAGATCTTCCCTACAAGAATGGACATTGGATCTACTGATTGTGCCTTCCTAATTTTGAAAACTCACTACTGAAGCAGGGCGGCACGGTAGTGCAGCCTCACAGCAAGAAGGTTGTGGGTTTGAATCTCGACTTGGGGCCTTGCTGTGTGGAGTTTGCATGTTCTCCCCGTGTCCGTGTGGGTTTCCTCCGGGTACTCCGGTTTCCTCCACCAGTCCAAAGACAGGTAAGCTAGACTCTAAAGCCGCGTTTCCACCGCAGGAACTTTACCCCGGAACTAGGAACCTTTTGAGGAACTCAGTGCGTTTCCACCGCAGGAACTAGGGTCTAAATTTAGTACCGGGGGCTTTATTTTACCCCCCAAAAAGTTCCTGCTCGGGGGGTAGTACTTTCCGAAAGTACAGGAACCTTTTGGGTGGAGCTTGCAGCGCTGAACATTTCTGATTGGTCGAGTACTCACAGCATTTTTTTGTGTTTGTTTTCAGCCGCCATGTTTAAAAATATGCAGCCGCAAACCAATTTATTTTCATAATAACTTCAAATCAAACTTGTATGTTATGCGGCGCAGTAGCCTAGTTTCGGTTATAGCCTGCCAACGTCTTGGAATTATAACGTGTGCTCTTCTGTTCTTTTCTTGCTTTAGTATTCGTTTTATAATTTTTTTTTATAAAAAGCATTCGTGCTGGGACATCATATTACGTACCAAAACATTCAAACGGATTAATTCGGTTGCTGAATATTTTCTTCCTGATTTTCTTTGTTAGCCCGTTGTAATTGACTCAAAACGTTTGATACAGTTATGTGAGGTATGCGGTAGTTCTGCGTAATTAACATTGGTGATACAGTAAAAGCAAACTGGAAATCACATTCCGCACTTTTTGTCAGGGTAAAATAACAGGTTAATTCTAGTAATCGTCCCTTTAGCTTTTTCAGACTGCCGTAATTTTTCTCCATTTTACTGCCATTCTTCAATTCCACAAAAAGACCAGGAAGACTATGGACTAATTTATGGTGCATGGTTCGCATCTGGAGGGCACACTTCGCTGCTCGGCTAGCAGTAACTTCGAAGGAAAGCAAACGGTGGCTGTATCACTACTAAATTTAAATTTTCACGCAAGTCCGAGTTTTCGTTCTTGTCATTTTGCGATTTGCGATATGGAATTGATGATGAGAAAGTAATCAAACAGCAAATTGTTTACAACGTGTGCATGTTTTCTGCTGTTGTTGCCAGTTATACATATAAATGTGAATGCATTCGGTCGCTTCGGATGTCAAGACATGAAAGCGAATGTTCGCATAAAAACATAATGAATGTGTTTGAGAGGATATATAAAACAGTTACAATCTGACTATTGGCCTGTTATATCCTATTTGTTGCATAACAACAGTCCAAGTTCAACTACCAACGACAGTTTTGCTTGACAACGGTAAAATAAGCACAAACGGCTGCAGAAGAATATTTCAATTCCAGGTGATTAAATCGATAAAAAAAAAAAAAAAAAAATACAAAAGTAACCATATATAATCATTGTTGGTAACCCGTTGTATATAAGTGGAATAAACCCCTCTGGGCTGTCCCGGTTATTAGAAAATAATGTAGGCTACTTCGGTGGTAGTATGGGGTTACAGAAGAAATCATAGGACAGATGGACCGACGACAACGTCGTTTTTTCATACGTCAGTGGGCTAATTTGCCTAATCTTCGCGGGACTTTAGACCGCGGTGGAAAAGCAGACAACCATGGGCTGAAGGACCCTTTTAGTTCCTTGAAAAGTAGTTCCTGGGACTAAAAGTTCCGGGTAATTTTGGTGGAAACGCGGCTTAAATTGCCCATAGGTATGAATGTGTGAGTGAATGGTGTGTATGCCCTGCAGTAGATTGGCAGCCTGTCCAGGGTGCATTCGTGCCTCTCGCCCAATGCACGCTGGGATAGGCTCCAGCACCCCCCGCATCCCTGGTCAGGATAAGCGGGTATAGATAATGGATGGACTGTTGAAGCAATAGTAAGTGTTAATTAGTGAAACACAACATTAGAAACACTTGGAAAATGAGATGATATCCATACTCCTATGGTGAAAATTTTGTGCTACCAGACTTAATTTGAATTTAGTAAATCAGAATTTGTATTTCATAATTTCAGTTGGTATGGAAGGTTTTAAAACAGAATGCCATTGTTTGAGTCTGAATTTCAAAAACCTGGATCCCGTTGAAATTAGTTTTTTTTTCTGTATTTAGTTTCAGTTCAGTTAAAAGCTGAATTTTAAACTTGCAAGCCTTTTTCAACCTTTCAGCTCTCAAAAAGCCATGATTTAAAATTTGACTCTAAAAAACCTTTCACCCCCAAAAGCTTTCATTTTGTGAACATCTCTAGCCCGCAGGAATGGACAATGAGAAGAAAGTGACAAGCTCCAGTAGACTGTTGATTTCTGTGAAAGCTTTTGGAGAGTTAAAAGATTCAAATCACATAATTCAATTTTAAAACATTACATACAAATTCAAATTATGAAATTTGTGACAAACAAAATTTACATTACATGGGAAAAGTTAATGTAAGGAAAATTTATATAAAGAGAATATATATTAAGAAATATATATAGAAAAGCATAAAAATAATATGTGGATTTTAATTTCCTTACCTTGTTTAAAATGAACATACGAACAAAGTAAAACAGAACAGCAGACATCATTCCAGAGAGAAGAGGAGAAAGGAACCATGATGTCACTGTGGAAGGAAGAAAATGCAAAGAAAAGTCTGATTCTTTAATCAATTTACAAGACAAATCCACAGGTTTCATTTTAGTTCTTTTTGCCTGTACATGTAAACATTTTGTGCAAACTACATGACACTGAGGGCTCTATTTTGGAGACACAAAGGCAGTCAGCAGACACTGGAGATACACTCCCACAGATTTTTAAAAAGTGGCCTGTTGGAATCTGTTTTGTTATTTTAAAACACTAAGTGCAAGATTTAACCCCTTAGCGCACATGCCAAATCTGGCCAATCCTTGCCCATTTAGGGGGTACCCTATTTAAAGCTTTACAACTCCAGATGTGAGCACCGCGGAGACTTGAAAAATGGCGTGAGTGAAGCAAGACATCCGTGCGTACCATTTACAAAACTAACTTAGATTATTTCTTCCAAAATTACGAATATAAACTAAAGTGCCACAAATGCAATTGGCTAGGCAAAAAATCTAAAATTAATTTGCTCTTTTTTAGTTTGCGATGAAATACTGAGAGATTGCATATATACAGTAGGTTAAACTATACATGTCCTGGATCAAAAACCTCTTGACCACAAGTAGAAATAAAAATCTAAGGGTGGATATGTAGAACTACTAAAGATCTATGAAGCAAAAACTAAGCAGTGTACCCAATGTCTCCAAATCTACCCAAAATGTCTAAATTATCCATTGCTGTAAATCACAACATATTCCCGTATTTAACTACAAATCAACTGTTTTGACTCAAGAAACTCACTGTTGCATCATTTTCAAGTGGGAATTACAAGCTTTCCGTCAGTACAGTGGTCTAAAATAGCTACGGGTCCAGAAACATATCTAAAATCTCTAAAATGAATAAAATGCTTTTTGTCATTATAAAGCATATAAATGAGCCCCTTATGAAGGTTTAAGATGAAACATTGATATCTGATTAAAAAATAATTTCACAGAATGCGGTACAGTACCTAAATGTGTAATTATTAATTCTTGTATTTCTATACTCTGTACACTCCTGGGCAAAAAAATGGGCCAAGCCCAAAATGGCAAAATATAAAGCAAAATTATAAAATTTAATGGTCTTAACAACAAATCATTGTTCAGAAAATTAGCAAGAATACATTTTTTAATAATTTAAAATTAAACAAATGCACTGAGACCTACTGTGCCACCATTTGATCGTTTACTTTTGCTGCAGTGAACTGTTTGGGGAAAAGCTAGAAACAAAATTCACTTATACGGTAGACAAATTAACATAATGTCAAATAAAAGAGTCATGTTTTGTATTTGGTAGCATATCATTTGCATGCCATGACTTCCTGATGTCTGTGACCCATCAACATCATCAGAGTCTGGATATCTTATTTTCAGGTTGTCCTACAAGCAATACAAAAACTCTTTGCATTTTAATGGATCTCTATGGGAATTGGGGGGTGGGACTAGATAGTAAATTATGCTTATACAGTATGGAACACATTTGTTGGCTAAATGGCTTTAAGTCATCAAGGATCCAAGGTAACAAATGAGCCTCAAACTACCGTGCTGCTGCCAGATATGCAGTAGATACTACAAGCATTGTTTCTCCTGAATATTTTTTCCATATAGTTCCACAGGAAAATTAATCAGGAGAAACGATGCTTGCTAAGGCTATCAAAAGTGCCTTGAAATTGAGTTTGAATATTAGATTTTGTAATTAGTTAACGTTCAAATATATTCGAATATCATTTGCTTATAATTCACAAAAATAAGCTGCTTATTGTCGGGCGCAATATGCACGTGACGTTCCCTTTAAACTGGCCTGCGCATTATTTTCCACAAGTGGGCAGTAGAATAGAGGACATCGGTAAACTTGCTAGGTTACTACATCTGGGGCCTCATTTATAAAACGTATTTTAGATCAACTGTGTGGCGCGTACATAGAAAATCACGTCAAAGTAGTGATTTATAAAATTTCAACATGACTCGGTGGGAACGGTTGTGGCTCTACGTCAGGTCTTCACTTGACGTATGCACGCAAGTTCATTTTATAAATTAACCCCCTGCAGTTTCTATAGCCTAATGCGCAAATGAATAAACCACTTTCTCGTGGATGTAATTTGCCACAACACGGCATTTATTAATCGCAATAATAGGGACATGATTGTTTATAGGAAATCCCTGTTTATTTCTTTACACAAAGACTATTCAAACGGATACACCAGACTTGCACTGCAAAGCTTGCACGTAACTCTTTTCTTGTCCTTGACCTCGCCATTTATGGCCAAGAAGCCGAAAAATTCCCAAACAGGGCTTCTACGACCAGCTAATGGGACCAAGTCCTCCGATGCTGCTCTGCGGCCCTTTTCACCGTTAGTTTTCAATATTTTTGATGTGACAGAGGAAGTAACGTTAGCACAGGAAATGAACTTTGCGTGCATGAACATGATTCGCCACATGAAATTAAAGCCTGTATATTTATGTTAATTACAAAACGCGGAATCAAAGACGCTGGATCCAAAACTAATATTCGAATGCTCAAATTTAGGTTCGAACTTAAAAAAAAAACTATTTTCAAATAGTTTTCGAACTTCGAATATTTTTTGACAGCCCTAATGCTTGCCCAGGAGTGTAATCTTGTATGTTTCCTTGTATGGGGATGGGATGACATGAAAACAATTTTTAACCATCCACCACATTTTGGCAATATTCCATCCTTCCTTATGCCATCACTGTTGCATGTGTCACAAAAACTACTACCAACGAACGCTTACATTACAGTGTGAAATATCCTCATTATAAAATACCACTAACCTATTTAAAGACACTCAATTTCAAATATAACGTGAATAACCAAAATATTTTTAGCAGTAATACTTACTTAGCAATGATGAAATTTTATCTGTGTTCAGTAGATAGAGACAGAGATAGTAAATCTATCCGCTTCTGTTCTACTCCAGAAAACAATGTCAGATAGGTCTATCAGCAAACATATGCCTTAGCTATGCCCAGAAGTCCTCAATAATAATAGTATCTTCCAAGAAATTACGAAAAATCGTTGACAACGTTTTGTCAGGTGCAGCGTCTGCTACCACAGAGTGAATGCGTAAGTGAATGCGATGATAATAAAACCTTCGCTTACGCTTACCTATAAAATGCTATTCCAAAAGCAAAATTAGATATGTTATACCTCGTTAGAAAGCTTATACTCTCACCTACTGAATAAATGAATTGTCAATGAAGCCAGACTGTACTAAAAAAGGCGACAACGCCGTGAACAACACGTGTGGTATTACGCACAGCTGTTTTGGATGGTACCCAGCCGTCACAAATGCGCGTATATTTCACAAACGGATTGTCCAAGACAATATATGACCACTCAGTCTCAAAAGGGACATCTCTACACGTACAACCAATGGTAAGGTTGTATCTCATAAAAAAACATGTACATTCTTGTGTGTTCTTACCAAGTTGTTTCATGCAGGCTATAAACGTGGACAACCCGGTGAAAAATATTACTTCATTACCAAGGTTGGAATTGAAATTAAACAAAGGAATATCGGCTACCAGTCACAAAAGTGAAACAAAATGGTTGTCACATTGAGAATGGTTGCTCACGCTCACCCTCCTGTCCACTAATATTTATCGACACAAATCCCAATTAGTATGATTGTATGAAAATAATTGTTAAATTTATGCAAGATAGACATAACATGTTAGGCCTACAAATCTACTACTGTACATATCATCATTCTTAAGTTTCAAAAATGTTGAATTAAAAACATCATCTGGTTAAAAACGTCTCATATCCTTTTTTCTTGAAAGACAGACTTCTGTGTTATGGTTAATATGCTGATTATGATCTGATTATAAGCCTATGCATATAATAGGTTAACAACCACCGTACAACTCAGTCATGTTGATCGTTTGTTTTCGTGAACGGCCGAATAGTGCGTCGCTTTAAATGTTGCTGCTGCAACGAATTGTGGGATGGCATTATCTCCTTTCCTTTCGTAAAGGATGGTCCAGTGTACCCTATGCTGAAGGAGATAAGAAAGGAAGCATTGAAGCACCTTTCCTTAGCATTTAGAGAATTTGACCAGCACTTATCGTGGCTGCCACTTAAATACTTCATTTAACTCAGTTAGGAACCTTCCTAAGCAAAAAAGACTATTCAGATACAGCCAGAGAATCAATGCTACCATTCTCCTCTTCTGACAGGTCACCCACTGCACGTGTAGCGTAAGCGGCGCAAAGCAGCACTGGTTCCGTTTGTGTCGCGCAAAGGCTTGGTGAAAGCTCTATATTCCTAGTAGCTCTTGCAGTCTGCAGTGGGATTACATAGTGTATTTCATGTTTGTTCATGACTGTTGATTATGGGTAAGTGAATACTTGGTGAGAGACCTTTTTCAGTTTGTTAATTTGGTAATATTTTGTAAATACGTGAGAAAGTTTGTGCTGAAGCTACCGAAACCAGATGAACCTGGATAGGGAAAAAGATTGCTTACTTCAAATCAAAAATATGTACGCTTTAACGCTTTAAAGAATTCCCATAAGCTTAAATCGCATCATAGCCTACATTATAATCAACCTCAAACTGTATTAATTTATTTGCTTGGTTAACAAGCGTGCCAATTTTATGAAGAAGAAATAATGATCATAATTATAATAATAATAATCCGTAATCAACCATTGGGAATTCCCGTGTTGTCTTGTTATTCACGTCAAAACATTTAAATGATCAGATTTAGTAAAATCAGCTAATCATCAAGATAGCATAACAGTTTAAACTTGAAGGGATATGAACACCACAACGCCATGAACACCGGAAGCTTTGAAATACAAGTGCAATTTAATTCAACCTTTATTTAAGATTCTCGGTGACAATTGAGGGTAGGAACCCTCTTTCTCAATGCGCCGAGATTACAAGAGGCATAAGAAATAAAAGAAATAAAAGAGCATAAAAGAGATAATAACAACCATCAATTAAAACAGTTCCAATTAAAATTGATCAAATCTGAGAGCAGGGATCTAAAATTGCCCAGTGATACAGTGGAATTCAATTTAAGTCTTTTTTGCAGTTCATTCCAGGTGTGAGGGGCACAGAATTTAAAAGCAATGTTTCCTAGTTCCAAGTTAGTTTGAGGAACGTGGAGTGTTAGCCAGTCCTGAGAGCGAGTGTTGTGATTTCCATTTTTCCAGTCTAGGAGTGATGACAAATAAAGGGGTAGATTACACAGAAGGGCTTTATAAATAAATAGTCTGGACGAACGCATGTACTTTCTGGGGCAAAAGGGCGGAGCCTCTGCCGCTGGGAGCCTAGGAAGTGGCAGCTTCCCTATTGGTTAATCTAACTGTCTGTCTCAGTGTGCTGGGACCCCCCCCCCCCCCCCCCCCCCCCCCCCCCCCCCCCGACATTCTTTCTGTTCCGTGTGTGCTGCAATCTAAAGCCGCGTTTCCACCAAAAGTACCCGGAACTTTTAGTCCCAGGAACTACTTTTCAAGGAACTAAAAGGTTCCTTCAGCCCATGGTTGTCTGCGTTTCCACCGCGGTCTAAAGTCCCGCGAAGATTAGGCAAATTAGCCCACTGACGTATGAAAAAGCGACGTTGTCGTCGGTCCATCTGTCCTATGATTTCTTCTGTAACCCCATACTACCACCGAAGTAGCCTACATTATTTTCTAATAACCGGGACAGCCTGGAGGAGTTTATTCCACTTATATACAACGGGCTACCAACAATGACTGCATATGGTTACTTTTGTATTTATTGATTTTTATCGATTTAATCACCTGGAATTTAAATATTCTTCTGCAGCCGTTTGGGCATATTTTACCGTTGTCAAGCAAAACTGTCGTTGGTAGTTGAACTTGGACTGTTGTTATGCAACAAATAGGATATAACAGGCCAATAGTCAGATTGTAACTGTTTTATATATCCTCTCAAACACATTCATTATGTTTTTATGCGAACATTCACTTTCATGTCTTGACATCCGAGGCGACAGAATGCATTCACATTTCCAATATAACTGGCAACAACAGCAGAAAACATGCACACGTTGTAAACAATTTGCTGTTTGATTACTTTCTCATCGTCAATTCCATATAGGCTAATCGCAAAATGACAAGAATAGAACGAAAACTCTGACTTGCGTGAAAAAGTCTGAAAAAGCTAAAGGGACGATTACTAGAATTACCTTTTATTTTACCCTGACAAAAAGTGCAGAAGGTGATTTCCAGTTTGCTTTTACTGTATCACCAATGTGAATTACGCAGAACTACCGCATATCTCACATAACTGTATCAAACGTTTTGAGTCAATTACAACGGGCTAACAAAGAAAATCCGGAAGAAAATATTCAGCAACCGAATTAATCCGTTTGAATGTTTTGGTACGTAATGTGCTGTCCCAGCACGAATGCTTAGCATTTTATAAAACGAATACTAAAGCAAGAAAAGAACAGAAGAGCACACGTTATAATTCCAAGACATTGGCAGGCTATAACCAAAACTAGGCTACTGCGCCGCATAACATACAAGTTTGATTTGAAGTTATTATGAAAATAAATCGGTTTGCGCCTGCATATTTTTAAACATGGCGGGTGAAATAAAACAAATAACACTGCAAGTAGTCGACCAATCAGAAATTTTCAGCGCTTGCGCCCCACCCCAAAGGTTCCGCTACTTTTGGAAAGTACTACCCCCCGAGCAGGAACTTTTTTTGGGGTAAAATAAAGCCCCCGGAACTAAATCTAGACCCTAGTTCCTGCGGTGGAAACGCACTGAGTTCCTCAAAAGGTTCCTAGTTCCGGGGTAAAGTTCCTGCGGTGGAAACGCGCCTTAAGTCCTGACTGAAACACACCAGCGAAACAGACAAAGCTATCGAGCTACCCCAAATTATCTGCTAAAACAGAATTTTGGACAAATTCGAAGAAGATTTTAATTCTGTTATATCACAGACTTGCCAAATACATAGCCTGACTTCGTTGAAGGACCTTCAATGTATGTTTGGATTCGCTATTATTGAGCAGAGATGTACTCGCTTGCTTGCCTACAGGATTTGGCAAAAGTTTAATTTTTCAAGCGTGGCCTACGGTATGCAGACTGCTATCAAATAAATACCCAGAAAAATGGCCAGAAGAAGCAATGGTTTTGATTGTTTGCCCGTTACAATCAATACAATCATTTTTGCCAAATAGTGGTGAACTGATGCAGGTCTGTGGAAAAGTTTGCCTCCGGTAATGTTTTCCGGTGCACGTTTCAGATCATGCCTGGCCAAAACACTCTGATTGGTTGGGAAAATACAACTATCCCGGGAAGGTTGCCTCCTTCGTTTATGCCTAGAACGTCAAGGCATCGGCCAGGCTCTGTTGAACGAAGTGAAAAAAGAGACTGGCTTGCGAGGCTAAATAAATAGAAACCAATGCTGATCTCTCCTTGTGTAAAGAGAGGCCCAGCAAACTTTTTCATATAAAATATAGTGATGTGTACCATAGTTGTCGCCAGTAATAAATCTTAGAGCTGTATGATAAACAGCATCTAGAGGCTTAAGGGTGGCAGCAGCGTGTCTGTAAATTATATCACCATAAATTGACCCGACTATCCTCTTTCTGGTGAACATGGGAAAGCAGGCTTTGTTTCTAAATAGGTAGCCAATTTTCATCCTTAGATTTTTAACTAGGCTGTCAATGTGCGCTTTAAAAGTGAGTTTTTCATCAACCCAGATACCTAAATATTTATAGTGGGGGACTCTCTCAATAAGAGAGTGAATCTGGAGGTTGTCAAAGTCCATTTTTCTGGCTCTGGAAGACATCAAACATTTAGTCTTATTGACATTTAATACAAGTGTATTTTTCAGAGCATCGAATGCAAGTTGCAGATTATTGACAGCCAATTTTAAGGAGTGTGAACAATAATAAATAATAGTATCATCTGCATAAAGGTGAACCTTGCAGTCTTTTAAAGGCTTGGCAATGTTGTTAATATAAATGGAGAATAAGATTGGAGCCAGTATTGAGCCTTGGGGGACACCCTTTGTGATGTGTAAAAACTCAGACTGTATATCACCCACCTTCATACATTGGTATCTGTCTGAGAGGTAGTTTTGAAACCACTCACAGGCAGCAGGGTCTAGGCCGATAAGTGATAATCTATGTAATAGCAAAGAATGATCGACTGTATCAAAGGTCTTGGACAGGTCAACAAAAAGGTCAACATAAAGACGCTATAATAAAGCAATAAAGGCTTGCTTCCGACTTCATTCATAAAATAGGTGCATTTTCATCGGCAAGACCACTAAATAATCTGCTCTTTTAAAGCTCTGTGGATTATCTTATTTTTTTTAACAAACCCTTTTTGAAAGCACGGCAAACAAAGACATCAAAGAAGTCAAATATGCTGAGCAATGGTTGGTTAAAAACTACCTTCCAACACTTCGAGCTAACAAACCACCGCTCAGTGCATTCGCTTCTACATCATTCAATATGTCTTTCTGTGGTGTATTTTCGAACTTACCCCACCTCCTCCACAAAATAAGATAGCGAAACTAAGTTTCCCTTTTTCCCAGGTTCCAGTTTTAATTTTTTTTCTGCCAGGACAATACAAAAATGAAAAGGCTTGTATTTTTTAGCTGCTTATAAAATATCTGGTGTTTATCTGGTTTTATCTTGTTCTCCACTACTGCAAGAGGGAATTAGGGACACACCACCAGCAGGGACGGATTAAACCAATCTGGGGCTCGGGGCACAATATTCATATGTTAGGCCCCCCCTAACAACAACACAGAGTCTGTATCCAATGCAATTTCACCAAGCATGTTTTGATTAGTCATGTGACTTAATCACCGGAAACAACGCAACGCATGTGATATTATTAAAGGACCTACAAAATGTTACATTATTGTTATTATTATTATAATTGTTATTATTATTATTATTTCACCCGTCACCAGCACTTAACTGCTTAGGCGTGCACGCACCTCACATGTGCCAATACAATTTATACAAGCACCGGAAAGAATCGGAATACACACTTTGGCATCAATATTGGAAAACGCGTGAAGAGTAAAGTAAATAAAAAAGTTATCAGCATGCAAATCATGATGTGACAGTGATTTTTTTGTGACACAACAGCAATGAATAGTGCCCGTAACTACATCTTACAGCGTAGATGAGAAGACACCAGCCATTTAATATCTTGCGGCAAACATGAGCGCACACTATAGATAACACGATATAGGACCGATAGACAACCCAATTATCGTCCTACGGCAAAGATAGTTACCTAGCCTACCTGGGCCGGCCTAAGTTACATCTCCAAACGCCAAAGCAGCAGACACAGCATTAAGTAAGTAAAACCCATGGTCTTACCAGGCTTTATGTATTGTCTCCTTCAGGCAGTAGTCTTCCTCCTTGACTTTCCTGTTTTATTTTTCTTTTCTGAAACCCGCTCGCATAACGCTTCTTCTTCTCCATTTTTCTTTTTTTTGTATACAATCGACGTAGCTACGTAGCCTACTTGAAAGTGAACATGAATCATGATCCTCAAGAGCAAATTTATTGGCCCATGATGCAATTTATTCAAAAATGGGTTATGGGTAAATGTTTAATCTGTTGTTTAGTTGGCAGTTTGTATGTGTATAACATTTAATTGTACATTGGTGCTAATGAATCCATATTTGAAATAATACAGGAATCTTTTTGGCATGCAATTGGAAAAAATATCATTTTGCCACCATGATTGAGAATTATAGTGAAATTGTGTGTTATGTAATGCATCATAGTCAATGTTGAATGTCGTAATGATAATTTAAATGGAAGGGGGTAATCACTGGGCGGTATATCACAGGACTTAATTTCACTAAAACCTTGGGGCCCTCAGAAGGGCGGGGCCCTGGGGCGTCGGCCCGTGCATTAATCCGTCTCTGACCCCCAGTCATATAAGGATGAAATATAAATCAGAGCATGTATACCTAGCATTTTACAGAATATTTCTGTGTATAAACAGGTCATCATGCTGCGCGGCAAGCCGAGAAATAGAACAGAAGCGAAAAACTACGCTTCAGTTCGCTTATGTTTTGCACCCGGTTCACGCCGCGTTCGCGGCTGGTGTAGAGGACGTTGCCCGCTGCCATTGTAATAACAGGATGCCTACTTCAACTACGATTCATTTATGCACGTAGTACGCTCGTCGTGCGCTCGCGGCCACTACGCGTGCAGTGGGTGACCGGCTTAGTCCAGAAAACAGTATCAGCTAGGTCTATCAGCAAACATATGGCTTAGCTCAGAAGTCCTCAATAATAATAGTTTTTTTCTAAAATATGACGGAACTCAACGATTATGTTTCGTTGGGGGCTGTGTCTTTTATTGCTATCGCAGAGTGAATGCATAAGGTGGTGATTATGAGACAAAACTATTGGTTATGCTGAGCTATAAAATGTTATTCCAGAAGAAAAATTACACATTGTTAGAAAGCTTATTCTGTCACCTACTGGTTAAAATAAAGTCAATCAAGCCGGAATGTACTAAAAAGGGCAACAACGCCATAAACAGCATGCGGGGTAATACACACAGCTATTTTGGACGGTACCCAGGTGTCACAAATGAGTGTATATTTCACAAACGCATTGTCCAAGACAACACATAATCACTCAGTCTTGAAAGTGACATCTCTACACGTAAAACCAATGGTAAGGTTGTACATTTATTCCATATGTAGTCCTAGATATTGTCACTAGAATGACATGGTATAATTTTATAAAAATTTGTCTTCTTTATTTCATTATTCAGTGAGCAGCGTTTTCACTGTTATATTAGCATGTCTTAGGGCTATCTTGTTACTATAATGGAATTCGAATTTTTAGTGGTGAAAGTACATTTTTATGAATGCCCAGACAGACACTATTGTCCAGTGTGTCATGGGTAGGGAGTGTAGTTGCAGATGAGACTGCAGGGAGGGGGTTCTTGTTAAATGAATGACCAGTGCGACACTGGTGGCGCTGCGAAACTCCGTATTCAGCATAGTTGTCGTGTATCATCTACTAATAAAACTAGAACACAGAGTTTGTGTTTTCAATGCATAGTTTGGTTGCAGGAACAATGAATGTATGAGTTGAGCAATCTCAAGGGGCCAGCTTTTGGTTCTCAACCTAAGCACCAGATGTAATATTGCCCCCAGCTGATATCTATGATTTTCGCTCAAAAAGAAAGTTTCGCCATTGGGCTCCATTAATTTTTTACAGCAAAAATGTAATAATTCCACTCAAATATTGATGTTAACTCAACATTAAATTAAATATTTTTTGTCTGCTCTATCCTCATTATACACATGATTTAGGCATGTGACCAAGGACACAACTGAAAAAATTGTACTTCCTGGTTTTGATAATCTCCCCATAGGCACGCCGCCGTGCAGACCACTAAGGGGCTCGTGCGAAGGGGTTAACTCAGCTATTAAGGGAATTCTCCAACAATACTACAGCTTTACACAAGTAATTTCGAATCTGTATGTTTGATGGCAAAGACAATGTGCCGGTAACCTGCTCCGGTCCCTACCCCATTAGGTGCAGCAGATTATTTGTCATTAAATCGCTGGTTAGCCGAGTAGTGTGCATCAATCAACATGGGTTTTATAGATAATTGGCGAAGTTTCAGGGGCAAGCCCGGTCTTTTGAGAAGAGATGGCAGTCACCCATCCCGTAAGGGCACCAATTTTCTATCTAGAAACATAGCGTATGTTTTGAATTCTCAAAATTGTCTATTCAGAGCCAAGGCCTGGCCTAAGACATTCTGCCCTACGCAGAGGTCTGCTAGCTCCCCAAAACTACAGAGTACACTTCACCCTATTGAGACTGTGTCTGTCCCCGTATTCTAAATTATCTTAATTCTAAAAACCGTGAAGTTTTCTACAAAGATTTTATCAATATTGAGACAAACCATACTCTCATTAATTCCAGCAATAATATTTAGAAACTTGGATTACTAAACATAAGATCCCTTAATTCTAAAGCAGCTCTTGTGAATGAACTAATCACTGATTATTGTCTTAATGTATTATGTCTCACTGAAACATGGCTGAAAGTGGATGAGAACTTTTCTTTAAATGAGTCCTCTCCACCTGGTTTAATATATAGTCAAATCTCCCGTCTCTGTTGAAGAGGCGGTGGTGTTGCTACTATTTACAATGACCTAAAATATAAATTAGATTCCTTTGAAGTGTTATTAATGAACCTTTCTCAGCCTAATGACGGTAGGCACTTGCTTTTATCTCAGCTTATTGTCTTAGCGACTGTCTACAGACCTCCTGGCGCGTACTCTAACTTTGTTCATGACTTTGCAGAATTCCTCTCTCACTTCGCTATAAGCTATGACAAAGTGGTGATGTTAGGTAACTTTAACCTTCACTATGAAAACGCAGATGATCCTCTTACACCTGCATTTGTGACTATCTTAGAATCCATCAGCTTCACTCAAATTGTTGTCAGTCCAACACATTGTTGTGGTCATACTTTAGATCTGGTCTTAAGTTTTGGTGATGTTTGTGATGTTGTAATCTACCCATATAACCCTATTTTGTCTGACCATTTTCTTATAACACTACACCGACAGTTGGCTCACCCCATAGCATCTGAACCTGAAATGTATTAGGTCGCACTATTACGATTAACTTTATTTATACATTTCATAATACTTTGATTTAGATGTTTCAGCTTCCTCCATGTCTATGTCTATGTCTATGTCTAGCAGAGGGATTGGCTATTGCACTACATAAAACCCTTGATGTAGTTGCTCCATTGAAAAGTAAAAAAGTTATTGAGAAGAGACTTGCACCTTGTAATATTGACCATACACAGGCTCTTAAACAGAAGTCTCGCCAACTGGAATGCAAGTGGTATACTACTAAACTGCAGGTATATCACCTAGCATGGAAAGAGAGTCTTGATGCCCATAAACATTCTCTCTCCAATGCAAGGTGTACTTACTTTTCAAAGCTTATACAAGAAAATCAGAATAATCCCCAATTCCTATTCAAAACAGTTTCTGATCTAACTAATAATCATGCTGCAACTAAACCTCGAAGTTTCTTTTAGTAGTAATGACTTCTTGAAATTCTTTCTCAGTAAATTAACAGGTATTAGAGAAAATATATCTGCTTCTACACTAGTCAACAACAACTTTATCAATATCACAGACCCACCTCCTCGACACATAGAATGACTGGAATCCTTTACATACTTACTTCTGAGTGAACTAGTCAAACGAGTTTCTACTGCTAAATCAACCACATGCACTCTTGATCCCATTCTTACAAAGCTACTGAAGGAGCTATTGCCTGTTCTTAGTAAACCAATTCTTTACATAATTAACTCTTCACTGCTATATGGCTATGTTCCCATAACTTTTAAGAAGGCAGAAATCAAGCCACTGCTCAAGAGATCAAATTTGGATCAGATAGACCTGGCTAACTATAGACCGATTTCAAATCTCCAATTTCTATCAAAGGTTCTTGAGAAATGTGTAGCACAACAACTCTCTTCTTTCCTATAGGATAAGAATGTGTATTACATTACATTACATTACATTACATTACATTACAGGCATTTAGCAGACGCTCTTATCCAGAGCGACTTACACAACTTTTTACATAGCACTTTACATTGTATCCATTTATACAGCTGGATATATACTGAAGCAATGCAGGTTAAGTACCTTGCTCAAGGGTACAACGGCAGTGTCCTTACCCGGGAATCGAACCTGCAACCTTTCGGTTACAAGCGCAGTTCCTTACCCACTGTGCCATACTCCGTGTATGAGAGGGTTCATTCTGGTTATAGGAAGCATCATAGTACTGAGACAGCCCTTGCCCAAGCATTGAATGATTTCTGTTTCTCTTCCTTGATTGTGGATGTATCTCTGTTCTTGTCCTGCTTGAACTGATTGCTGCCTTTGATACCATAGACCACCATATCCTCCTCCATAGATTAGAAAAATCAGTTGGTGTCACTGGGCAAGCCCTTATGTGGTTTAAATCTTATCTCACTGACAGAATTCAGGCTGTTAGGCTAAATAATAATTCCTCTGAGTATTTCAGGGCAAACTTTGGAGTACCCCAAGAAACTGTGTTGGGTCCCTTGCTTTTTTCCTTGTACATGCTCTCTCTTGGGGGCACAATAAGCAGTCTGGTGTTAACTACCACTGGTATGCAGATGACACACAACTTTATATATGTTTTGACCCAGGCTAAGTTGATCTGCTAGCCAAGTTAGAGACCTGTCTTAAAGATGTAAAGGCTTGGATGAACCAGAATTTCCTCATGTTGAATTCTGATAAAACTGAGATGCTCATAGTAACTCCCAAAACTCTAAGATCCTTCATTTTCTTTTAAATATAAATGGCTTCTCTATCTCCTCCAAAGCAGTTGTGAAAAACCTTGGCGTAACTTTTGATTCAGATCTCTCCTTTCAGGCCCACATTAATAATATCATATGAGTGGCCTTCATCCACCTAAAGAACATATCTAAATTAAGGAAGATTTTGTCCCCCCAGGATGCTGAAAAAATGGTTCATGCATTTTTATCCTCTCGGCTTGATTATTGTAACATTGTACTGTCAAGATTGCACCAAGACGGTCTTGAAACATCTACAACTTGTACAGAATGCAGCTGCTAGGGTCATTACTAGAACTAAGAAATGGGAACATATCAGTCCAGTGCTTAAATTTCTTCACTGGCTACCTGTCAAATCTAGAATCAACTACAAGATCTTGCTGTTAACGTATAAAGCTCTAAACAGTTTGACCCCTGACTATCTTCCTTCCTATCTATCCCTTGCTCTCCTCCAAGGGTACCTCGTTCACAAGATGCTGGTTATGTGAAAATTCCATGTGTATCTAAAATTACAATGGGCGGTAGAGCCTTCTCTCATAGAGCTCCTGTTTTATGTAACAATCTCCCCACGTATGTGCGGGCTTCAGACACACTCTTTGTCTTTAAGTGTAGGCTTAAAATCTGCCTCTTTAGTCAGTCCTATAGTTAGCTATTTCGATAGTCAATGGTCATGCATAATCATGGAGTCTATGAAATTAAACACTGATGTCTGGGCTCGGTAAGGGACCTTAGTATTAAGTGTAAAGCTTGCATCAACGGAGTGGACACACTAGTTAGCTTAGCATCTAGTATCAAGCTTGCATCAATGGAGCGGACACACTAGGAAGCTTAGCATCAAGTGTCTAGCTAACCATAACCCTGTCTTCTCTGTTTCCCTTTCTTTTTCCATGGGGCTCCCATCCCCTACCTCGCTCTGAGTCCAAAGACCGCTCCAGCCTGTTTCCTCAGCCTGAATCCACAGGATCGCTCCAGTCCTGCTCTTCACTCAATGGGCATGGACTGCTTCAGCCGTGTTCCTCCCCTGCCCATGCCTTGATGCTGTCTGGAATTCCAGATCCATCATCCGGCTTAGAATAACTGCACTACTCTAACTATATAATTTGGTCTTCTACTATTTCTGTTAGCTTTCACCTCACTGCTGTAACCAGGCTCCCCCACTATTGTCGGGTTCCTCTCAAGATTTTTTCCCATTGGGGACTTATTTCTCGCCACCATTTTCGGGTTTTCTCCCCACTGGGAGTTTTTTTTTTTACCTTATGTACCTGCTATTTGGGGGTTCAGGCCTGGTGTTTACTCATTTTGCTCTGTCTCTTGCCCTGCTACTCTATAAAGTGTCTTTGTGACAGTTCTCTGTAAAAAGTGCTATACAAATAAAATTGAATTTAACTGAATTGAAATCAAAACAGGGATATACATAAATAGTCATTAAAAATGCAATGATTATGAATAAATAAATAAATCACATGCAAAGTTTAATTTCATTTTCATATTTTTCATCTTGAAATGAAAACTGAGCTTCAGTGAGCAGGCTAGCTACCCATGCAGCTGGTTGAATTAAATTGTGTAGCTAAGTAGCCAGCCAGCTGTATGAAGGAAACAAATGTGGCTATATAGCTGGCGACACCACATTTAGGTCATCGGTAGTCTAACGGTTTACAAATTCAGTCCAAGACCTACCTTGTAATGTTCATGCAGCTATCTGAGTCAGGAAATGATACTGTGTGGGGTTTGCATGTGAAATGATAAAGAATGTATTCAAATGAAATATAAATGAGTTTCCCACAAAGATTATACAGCTGTAAAAACAACATTGTTTATTTTTAGCCAATTATTATTAGTTAGCAAGCAAAGGTAGCTTTCATTCGACAGAAGCAAGATGGTGACCACAAAGTTTTTACAACATCCTTTTTTCTGTGTATTAGTACTGATTGTGGTACTAGAGAATTTGTGATGGTGTAATCAGCATGAAAAAGAAAAAGGAAAAAACAGAAAATCCTCTATGTTTGGGTCTTTATTTTGGTTGTGAAGTTTGTGAATTCTGTCTGCTTACATGAGGTCAGCAAGTAAAGAAGTTAATGTTCTTAATGGCTAAGAGCGTGTGGTCATTGTGGTTACTTCTGTTGGGAACCCTGAAAAGTGCCAAACTCTCTGTGCTATATGTGTGGCGCATGCTGCCCCACCAAGCCGTAACCTGCTATCCGAATTTGTATAATGTTATTGTGTTGCCAGCTGCTCCTACTATTCCAGTGGTATTAATGCCAGCAGTGAAACAAACATTATAGTGCCACAGATGATCAGACTAGGGTGTTGACAACTAGCCAGATTTTTTCAACAACCTCTAAATGCCACCCAACAGTTTGCATTGGGCAGGGATATAGTGATGTCACAACATTACAAAGTGACATATGTCACTTGCTAGCCACAAATATGCTACAGCTTACCTGCTAACCGTATATTATTAGTTTCTGACTAGCATCAAACACCACTAGGTAGTCACCAAGCTAGTTTATTATACCTGCTAATCAGGGGTGGACAGTAACGAAGTACATTTACTTGAGTACTGTACTTAAGTACATTTTTCGAGTATCTGTACTTTACTTGAGTATTTATTTTTTTGGAAACTTATGACTTTTACTCCACTACATTTGAAAGATAAATATTGTACTTTTGACTCCACTACATTTCTATGAATGTTGTCGTTACTCGTTACTTTGAAGCATAGCTTTAAAGTCAGCAGCTGAATCTTTTTTTTTTCTTTTCTAAAATGCGATTGGCCACACGCTGTGTTCCTCACAGGAGAAAAACCAATCACAGTAGCCTACTCCTACTACGCTGTCGGTCAAGTTCAAAATGCTTGCTTGTTGCACCAGTGATTGAACAGTTCAATTTGAACTTGGCAGCGGTAATGATGGCGACAGCAGAAGATAAGGACGATTCTTCGCCACCTTGGCCATATCTCAAGTCCATGTTTGAGATTTGTGAAATTCAAAAAGATTCATATTGTTTTAAATGTTTGCTCTGCTTACCGCGCACAAACTACATCGCTGCATTCAAAAACTCTCCGTCCAACCTGAAAAAGCATGTCGAGCAGGGGTTAAATTGGGGGTGGACGCGGGTGGACGGGTCCACCCACCTTTGGTAAGTAAAAAAATAATTTTGACCGGCAGTTTTACAAATAATTACGACAATCCGGTCCATCTTTTGTATGTCCATGTGTTCCCTCTAGCCAGTTACTCGCTCAACCAACAAAAATCAGAAGAAACAGTCGTTTATATAGACAGGCACAGAAATAAAAATATTGTTGATTGTCTAGATTGTTCGGAAGTGGATGCGGTAGGTAATTTCATCTATGCAACATTTTAAAGAGAGATGAATAAACAGCCCCCACGAACGCCGGCTATTATTAATGGCAACTTTGATTGCTTGAGCAAAATCAGCAGATTGCTGGTCAGCAGTTAAGCTAGGATTGAATATTTCCCACATATTGTTTTATTCAGCGGCGACTGGTGAGCTGAAAATTGGTAGCCTAACACACTTCATACCGTGTTAGGGGGATTAAATCATAAATTCAATTTATCTGTTAAAAATCCATTTTAATCACCAAGTAGTCTACACTTAACAAACAAGATACACCAGTCATCTACTGTTTTAGCTTTCAGAATAACCAGCAAAAACAAAACCTGCACTTCAATTTTGTTTACAGTCTACGCATTGCAGATATTTGCCATGAATTCAAGTGCGGAGAAAGTGCATGTATACAAAAATAATGTTGATTAAAAATCACAATTGCACAATTTCGTACTGCAAATGAAAATAAATGTAGGCTATAAGGCCTAGGCTACTCGCTAAAAATGCCTATTTGGGGAGAGCTGGCCATATATGATAGTATTGCTATTGTGAGTAGCCTATTTTGTGGATTAATTGCATTGATACTCAAGGAAAATCGGGAAGATTCTGCCACTGCTTAGTGATTAAAACTGATTTTTCTAAATTGCATTTATCATTTAATCTCCCTAACACAATGCGAAGAAGCTGTGTCCCTTTCCAATTGCTAAGGCAGATCGTTTGCATGCTTGTTAATCACTGAAAATTAATTAAAACAGTTTGAGATCAATGATTAGTTTAAAGGAAAGTTTTGCGCATCACCAATTTTCAGCTCACCAGTCGCCTCTGGTTTCATTTTGTTTCAATTCGACAGCTTAAGAAAGATGGATAAAGGAGGAAGAAAGGGAGGACAAAAGAGTAGGATGACCGATTATTTTCGTGGGTAAAAACATTCTTAGCATTAATGACACTCAATAACTTGAAATATTTTATGTAAAAGCTTGCATCAATAGTATACATTCTTTTTCAAACATTGTTTTCCTTAATTACAATTATGTGCACAATACATTAAAGATACAACTATTTTGAGCTGAGACATTAATTGGTTTGTACCTTTTTTCACCCAACTCCCATATCCCAATTTAACCCCTGATGTCGAGGTATGTAAACGTTAGCTAACGGTAGCCCGTTTGCTAATTATGAAGTTGTCTGCGCTTTGGTCAGATGAAATTTTATGGAATTTGAGCGAAGGGTCATCCAACTGTTTCACATTTCAGGCAATGCTATCTATCATGTGTTGCTATCTAATAACAGTAAAAATGCATCTGTAAATGAGCTTCTATAAATGCATCGTAGAAACAATTCAACAGTGCGTTGGCATTAAAAAGAAAAACTACTTCTGAATACTTAAGTATTTTTAAAAGCAAGTACTCCAGTACTTTAACTCAAGTAAAAATTTGACTGAACAACTTTCACTTGTAGTGGAGTAATATTTGACCAGGGGTATCTATACTTTGACTCAAGTAATGGGGTTGTGTACTTTGTCCACCACTGTTGCTAATAAGATACTGTAGGATATGTAGTGTTTAGATTTTGGCCTTTCTTATTAAACAGTCAATAAGAATGTGGCCTGGCCTCCCCATCACAAGCATCAAACCAAATGTGACTGGGGCAATTTTAAATTCCACTGATACCCTAATCTAGGCTGACAATCTATGGGTCTCACCTCCTCAGAAGAGACAAACCAGATGACACAGGACACCATATCGGGGGTTGGAGACCCTGCATGCCTAACATTTCCCATTACTTTTAGTTGGAATGCAATCTTTAGGTAGGCCAGTCTTTGCCATAAATTAAGCTGACCCCCCTTCCCTTCTCTCCTAAACCTTAACCCGGCATCACCCAATCAGGGAAAACATCCTCAAGCCATGCTGGGTAAGTTATTTAAGATTGCCACAGGAAAAAGTGGTGTTGCATTGGTGTCGGAGCCTTGAAGAAGTTTTCCTCTTTTTATTTTGGTGGTGGTTCCTTGGTTGTGTGCTTTTAGCTGGTTTCCTTGTGGCACTTATACTGGAAGTGGGTGATACTTTGGCAAGGTCTGGCCGATCCGTTTCTCTCTCTCTCTCTCTCTCTCTCTCTGTCTCTTGCATGCTTCCATGCTAGCTCAGGAAGCATTAAATGTTTTGAGTGTGGGGATGTGGGACACAAGCGGTTCGCTTGCCCGCACAGGCAGCAGGCAGCCCCGCCTCCTGAGGCTGAATCTGGGGAGGGAGGCAGTAGACAGCCCGCTGAGGAGAATGATGGCTCTGCCACTGATCCTGCACCACAGCTGGGGGAAGCGGAGGCTGAACCTGACGGAGGGGCGGATGGGTTGGCTACGCCAGTAGAACTGGCTCAAGAAATAGAGGGTGCGCGGTTGGAAAAACCCGCAGCCCAGAGCACAGCAGTGAATGAGACGGCTGGGGATACAAACTCTCTGGGAGTGGAAGAGGCGGTGCCTGGCCAGGCTGCTCAGGCTAGGGAGGAGGGGATGGTGTTAGAGCCGTCTTTTCCCGAGGGAGGGGCGATTATTGACGCTGATATGGATAATGAGTCTGAGTCAGACAGCGTGTCTGTTGTGGATACGTTGTCATAGGCTGGTGATTTATACACGCTAGAGGAGGTAAATGGCTTTCTTGATGAAACATTTGGAAAATCAGTGAGTGTGGAAAAATTTTTCCCAGACACAGATAAGTTTAATAGGTCTGTCTCTGCCTTACAGAAGGTGGTTGGTCTTGATCTCTTAGATGAGAAAAAACGTTTTCGTTTGAGAAAGCACATGATGGCATTAAGAAAAAGGCCCAAGAAGCTTAGGAAGGATGAAAGTTAAAAAGAACAGTTAAAACAATAAATATTAACAATGATCATGCTACACAGGGTGTTGTCTCTTTCCTGTTTTTTCTTACTGACTATCTCTTTTCTCCTTTTCAAGCCTCTGTATGAAGGGTTTGAGGATTGGGTCTTTAAATATTAGCGGTGGGAGGGATAGACAGAAGAGGGCTCTGGTAACAGAGGTTTTTCAGCAGAAGAGGTTAGATGTACTTTTTCTGCAGGAAACTCGCAGTGATGAGGCAAATGAGGTAGACTCATTTGTCCACCACTGAGGTAGTAAAGGGTGTTAGTGAAGGCGCAGATAGAAGATTCTGTTTTATGTTTTGTAAATGTTTATGCTCCGAATCAAGACTCTGAGTGGCTGGAGGTGTTTAGGAAGATAAGAGAGGTTTTAGTGCAGTGGAATCAGAATGTACTGTGGATTTTACATTGGATAGGACAGGTGAGGAACCTCACCTACAGTCATCAACATGTCTGTCTAGGTTGCTCTCCCACATAGATTTAATAGATGCATGGAGGGTTAAGCATCCAGTTGATAGACAGTACATCTGGGTCAGGATGGCAGACAGTAGGATTAGGGGAGCAAGGTTAGATAGGATCCATATGTCAAAATGTTTTTGCTCAAAACTACTGCATAGCTTTATTTATCCTGTTGGTTTTACAGACCATCACCTTGTCATTATGGATTTGTGTCTTTTGCCAGCAGTGAGACCAAAATCATATTGGCATTTTAATGTTAAGCTGCTGTAAGATGTTCTTTTTTGTAAGGCTTTTGGTTGTTTTTGGGAGCAATGGAGAGCCAGAAAAAGGGAGTTTGACTCTCTAAGCCAATGGTGGGAGGTGGGGAAAGCTCAGTGTGGTGGGGTGGGTGTGGTTTGGGCGTCGGCTGCAGAGAGAGAGAGAGTGAGAGGAGCGGCTTAATAAAACCGTGGGCTTAATAAAAGAGCACGGAAGTGCTAAAAACCAAACGTTGTCTCCTGTGAGTCTGTTGGAAGGCAGGAGGGGACAACCATGGAGCACAGCCCGGAACAGGGTGCGCTGGCAAGAATGCTGGAGGGGATGGCAGCGATGCAGGAAAGGCAGGCCGAACAGCTAGAGGCTTTACGTGTACAGACCTCCCTCCAGACTCAGGCTCTGCTGCAGCAGGCTGCTGCGGGAGAAACCAGCTCCCGAGAGCGACAGACTATGTCCCCCGTAGCTCTCCACCTGCCCAAGATGACCCCTGATGACGACGCGGAGGCATTCCTCGATGGTTTTGAGGTGGCAGCGAGGGCGTGTCGATGGCCGTAGGAGGAGTGGGTCGTCCGCCTCCTGCCCCTCTTAACAGGGGAAGCCCAACAAGCGGCACACAGCCTACCTCCCACAGCGCAATCTGAGTACGTAAACCTGAGGAAGGCGGTCCTGGACCGCCTGGGGTACAGCCCGGAAGAACACCGGAGACAGTTCCGGGAGACCACCCTGGCGGGAGAGGACCGGCCGTTCGTGTACGCACAGAGACTGCTGGACATGGCGCGTCGGTGGCTGCGTCCGGAACTCCGGTCAGCCAACGGGGTGGTGGAGCTGGTGACCCTCGAGCGGTTCATTTATGGCCTCCCGGGGGAGACTGCGAACTGGGTGAGGTGCCATCGACCGACCGGATTGGCGGCCGCCGTCACCCTGGCGGAGGACCACCTGGCGCTCTACCCCCACGGCCAGTCACAGCAGCAGCAGCAACAGCAAGGACGGGCAGAAACGGCTCCGCGCAGGAGAGTCCCTCCTCATTCCCTTCCTCCCCCCCTTCCCTCCTCCCTTCCCCGTGCCCAAACCCCCTCATTTTCCCGCAACAACCCTTTGTTTCCCCAGCCCCAGGCTCAGTGGCGGAGGGGTTCGACCCACAGAGAACTCCTCAGACGCCCGGACCGGGGTGGTGGCGGTGGGGGGGTGCATTCACAACGGGTAGGGCTGTGTGATGTGTGTGCTGCTGTCAGCAGTGACGCGGGGTATCCCGAAGCAGTTCCTTTGCGCAGCATTTCGGCAAAAAGTGTTGCGCAGGCATTGTTTCAAATAATCTCCCGAGTCAGAATCCCGAAAGAGATTCTGACTGACCAGGGCACGCAGTTTATGTCACGCACACTACGTGAGCTGTACGGGTTATTGGGCATTCAATCTATTAGAACCAGCATGTACCATCCCCAAATGGATGGGCTTGTTGAGCGTTTTAATAGAACGTTGAAGTCTATGATCCGGAAGTTTGTTCATGAAGATAGCCGTAATTGGGATAAGTGGTTATCTCCTCTGGTGTTTGCAGTGTGGGAGGTTCCCCAGGCCTCCACGGGATTTTCTACTGTTTGGTAGGAAACCCCGGGGGATATTGGACCTAGTTAAAGAAAACTGGAAGGAGGGTCCGAGTCCTAGTAAAAATGAATTACAGTACGTGCTGGACCTGCGAGCAAAACTCCATACACTGGGTAGGTTGTCACGGGAGAATTTGCTTGAGGCGCAGGCACGTCAGCAACAGCACTACGACAGAGGAGCTAAACTACGTCAATTTTCACCGGGAGATAAAGTTCTTGTGTTACTCCCTACCTCTAGTTCTAAATTACTCGCCAAGTGGCAAGGGCCCTTTGTGGTCGCACGGCGGGTTGGGGAGGTTGACTATGAGGTAGAGCGTACTGATAGAGAGGGGGCAAAACGGATTCATCACCTCAATCACCTGAAAGCGTGGAAGAAGGTGGTGGCTGTCTCTCTGGTTACGGTGGATAAGGAGAGAGATGAGCTGGGGCCGTAGGTACCAAATTCATCCAATCAAATCTCACCCCTTCCAGATGACCATCTCTCACCGAATCAGAGAGCAGACCTTGTCTTGTTGCAAAAGCGTTTTGCTGATGTGTTTTCCCCCATACCAGGACGCACGCACCTCATACACCACCACATTGACACTTCCCCGGGGGTGATGGTGCGGACCGGCCCCTATAGGTTGCCGGAACACAAAAAGAAATTGGTTCAGGCAGAGATAAAGGCAATGCTAAAGCTGGGGGTAATAGAGGAATCCCATAGTCCCTGGAGTAGCCCCATTGTGCTGGTAGGTAAACCTGATGGGTCTGTTCGCTTCTGTGTGGATTATAGAAAAGTAAATGAAGTGTCACGGTTTGATGCTTATCCAATGCCTCGGGTCGACGAGCTCTTGGATCGGCTTGGCATGGCTCGATCTTTTTCGACGCAGGATTTAACCAAGGGTTACTGGCAGATTCCCTTATCTGCCAAATCTAAGGAAAAAACGGCTTTCTCCACTCCGGATGGTTTGTACCAATTCATGACACTTCCATTTGGGTTATTTGGAGCCCCTGCCACCTTCCAGCGCCTGATGGATCGGGTATTGCGTCCACATGCTGGGTATGCTGCTGTCTCTCTGGATGACGTAATCATCCATAGCAGCAGTTGGGAGCAGCATTTGCAGCATGTGGGGGCAGTGCTCGAATCCTTAAGGCAGGCAGGGCTCACGGCTAACCTATTGTGTGCTATTGGCCGAGCGGAGGTACGGTATTTGGGGTACCACTTGGGAAGTGGACAGGTGCGGCCTCTAGTGGACAAAACCGCTGCGATTGCAGCCTGTCCCCGACCCAAGTCAAAAAAAGAGGTAAGGAGGTTCTTGGGGCTGGCCGGCTATTACAGAAGATTCATCCCGGCATTTTCGGAGCTAACCAGCCCCCTAACTGACTTAACCCGAAAAGGTGCCTCAGATCTGGTCCAGTGGACGGAACCGTGCCAGCGGACGTTTGAGAGAGTAAAAGAAGCTCTCTGTGGGGAGCCGCTCTTGTTCACACCTAACTTCTCTCTCCCTTTTGTTTTGCAGACCGATGCGTCTCCTTGGAGGAGCTCACTGCAGCGGTCAGGCAGCTGGCTTCAGGTCGTGCTCCTGGGATAGATGGGCTGCCTGCTGACTTTTATAAGTGTTTCTGGGACAATCTGGGGGTTGATTTCTTGGAGGTACTAGTGGAGTGTTTGCAGAGGGGCTCACTACCAGCATCCTGCAGTCGAGCAGCTCTCTCCCTGCAGCCTAAGAAGGGGGATTTGGCTCTTTTAAAGAACTGGAGACCTGTTGCTCTTCTATGCACCGATTACAAAGTCCTGTCTAAGGTGCTGGCAAATAGGCTCAAGGACTACTTAGAAATTTTGGTGCACAAAGATCAATCCTATTGTATCCCTGATTGATCTATCATGGATAATATTTTTCTCATACGGGATGTAATGGATGTGTGCAACCTCTATGAGCTTGACGTTGGGATCCTGTCCTTAGATCAGTAAAAAGGCCTTTGACCGTGTAGACCATGGTTTTTTGTTTTCTGTTTTGAGAGCTTTTGGTTTTGGGGAAGGGTTTATGTCCTGGGTGGGTCTGTTGTACAGGGGGGCATCATGTATGGTTAAGGGGGGGGGGGGCAGGTCAGCTGTACTGTTTAGCAGTAGAACCCCTGTTATGTAGGCTAAGAGAGAAGCTGACAGGGCTCTCCCTACCGGGCCTACCACAGAACCCTTCTATAACAGTGTCGGCTTATGCAGATGATGTAGATGTTTTTATTAAGAGTCAAGGGGATGTGTAGGTTGTTTTAGACAGTCTAGGGCTGTATGAGAAAGCCTCATCGGCAAAGGTAAACTGGGAAAAGAGTGAGGCCTTGTTGGTGGGACAGTGGCGGTTGGAGGCAGCTCCCAGTCTGCCTAGGGGTCCCAGGTGGGGAAGGAGGGGGATGAAGGTGCTAGGAGTGTACCTGGGGACAAATGACTTTCAGATGCAGAACTGGGTGTAGTAGAGAAGGTGCGTGCTAGGTTGTCTCGTTAGAAATGGTTGTTACCCCAGCTGTCCTATAGGGGAAGGGTTCTGGTTGCCAATAACTTGGTCGCCTCGACATTATGGCACAGACTAATTGCCCTTCCTTCGCCAAGGGGCCTCATTGAGGAGGTGCAGAGGACAATTGTGGACATTTTCTGGTCTGGGCAGCACTGGATACAGGCGCCGGCCTTGTATTTGCCAGTGGAGGAAGGGGGTCAAGGGCTCATAGACATTCCATCTCGGGTGATGGTCTTTAGGATCCAGGCAGCACAGAGGTTGCTATATCACTGTGGACTGAGTTGGCTGGATACAGCAAGGCTGCTGATGAAAAAGGCTGGCCGTCTAGGCTACATTAAGCAGCTGTTTCCGCTGCAGGAGGGAGAGGCAGACCTAACTGGACTATCACCATATTATAGGTCAGTTCTAGAGGCATAGCAGGTCTTTGAGGCCACCCGTATACCGGATGTAACACTAGGAATGTGCCTGTTTCAGGAGCCACTGTTTTTTAGCAGTTTCATCCAGTCCAGGACTTTGTCTTCTGCCAGTCTGCAGACCAGGCTACGTGAGGTCGGTTGTGTTAAGCTGGGCCATCTAATGCAGCGGACTCGGTCATCATCCCAGAGGCTAGAGGACATCAACATCAGGTCCTCCAGAGTGCACCATCGGGTTGTGGAGGAGGTCTGTGCATCCCTGCCAGGGCCCTTTAGAGCGTACGCCGAGAACAGTACCCTTTCTGACCTATGGGATGAGGACTGTGAGTACAGCTTCCCAGCCCTGAATGTCACTCCTGTTGTGGGGGAGTGGGAGAAGGGGGAGGGGAGTTTCCTATCTCTTACAACTCCAGAGCTGGGAGAGTTTGGGACTGTGGGGAAGAAGGCGGTATATTATACTTGTGTAAAGGTGTCGCGCATACGCTCTCTGGCAGGGATGAAGGCGTCGAGGTGGACTGAGTATTTTGGTTCAAAGGCCTCTCCGAAAGGCTGCTGGCAGACCCTGTACAAGCCTCCTGTTGATAAACGCGTGGCTGACCTCCAGTGGAGGATCGTACATGGGGCAATCGCAACCGACAGACACCTGGTACACTTGGATCCTAGCACAGAGGAGGGCTGCCCTTTCTGTTCTGCATCTGAATCCCTGTCCCATTTATTCATCTGCTGTCCCAGGTTAGATGGAGTATTCAGGCTGCTGAAGGAGTGGTTTGAAGGGCTGGGGGAGGTTTTTTCTTTTGGTTTGTTTAATTTTGGGCCTAGATACACCGTGAGTAAAAAGCCTTTTTTAATTATGATAAATTTTTTGTCAGGCATGTGTAAGCTGGCAATCTGGAAGACACGGAAAAACCAGATCCAGGGACGGGGCTCAACAGACGTGGTTTTGACAGTGAGGGGGCTGCTGGCTGCTCGACTAAGAATAGAACATGCGTATTATAAGTTGACATGTAACCTGGAGGGGTTTGTAAGGATTTGGGTTAGGGTTAGGGTTAGGGTTAGTTAATGGTGTGCACACTTGAGGAGGAGGGATTATTGTCACTTGGTTAGGGTTAGGGTTAGGGTTAGGGTTCTGACATTTTGTTGTCTAGTTTGAAATGTTTTGTTTTGTTTTGGTTTGTGGTGTTTTGTGTTGATTTTTGTCTTATTTTTTGTTTCTGGTTGCACATAGCTTTTCATATGACCCAGATGTATTAACGTAATGGAGTCAATAAAGGTGTCTTTAAATTCAATTCTCTCTCTCTCTCTCTCTCTCCTGCATTCAATAAAGAATGTATGTTTTCAATTCATTATAATTGACTGCTACTTATTGAATTCAATTATTTAATCTTAAAACCTGGTATAGAGCTTGTTTTGACTTGTTGGTTGATTCCACCAGTGCATTGTAGGCTGACCTATCAATGAACAATGAATTCGGCAATTTAATTCATAATTCTCATTTTAAATAATAATTATTAAATTAAATCACATAAAATATATTTTACATGTAGGTTAAGTGAGAGGTTCTAGCACGCAATATCACTTTGTTCAGTATTCAGAGTGCTGAACATCTTAACAAGGACATTGATTGCTGGAACCGCTGGATTCAGAAGATAAACATATTCTTAATTAATCCTTGCTTGTCCGACAATACCTACCACCAATCCCAATGCAGGCTTGCAACTTGTCCACTGCAACTTGCTAGCTTGCTTGTTTGTTAATGCCTAATGTTTGATTCTAACAAGTAATTGATTTCTAATAAGTAACTGATGCTCACATGTAGCCCGTGTGTTAAAACTATGCTTAAACCAATGATTCTGGATTATCAAATTACTGGCAAATGACATCTCTGAGCTAAAATATGAAAAATCAGAGACCAGACCTTTGAAGGATAAATATGCCTTGAAATATAGGGTACTGAAACATATCAATGCTTTTGTGTAATTTATAAAATTTTGTTCACACATAACCCTGTCCATTCATTAACTGTGCAAAAAGGTCTATTAGCCAAGGATTCTGTACTCATATTAGTTCTATAAAGATATTTGATGTTGAGCACACTTAACAAATCTTTAGAGATAAATTACTCACCAATCCTTATTAGCTCCAGCCACTTCACTCCTTGATGACCTTTTACTATCAAGGAAAAACCTATGGTAGCTCCCACAATGCAGTGTGTTCCAGATATGGGGAGCTTAAAAAATGAAGCAAGCAACTGCCATACAGCTGAACCTGAAAGAGGCACATGTGCTCATGAATAAAGGCTAGATTATTGGATGCAAGCATTAGCAACACTTATTTCAAATGTGGTCCTTAGTCTCAAGACAGGAACATCAAATAGCATACAACAGACAAAAAAACAACCTAGTTTCATCATTTCAAAACTTTCCAGTAATTTGGCCTTTTGATACTAACAAATAAACCTTTTTTTGCCCAAATAACATTTCCTGAATTGGTGTGAAAACTTGCAATAATACATGAACTTTTGTCTTCACTCACCAAACATGGCACTGATGGAGCCTGCCATCAGTACAGGCTCTGATCCATTGTACATACTGACATCGATGATACCCTGGCGAATGGTCTCACTGACTTTTGCACCGAGCAGCATGGAGCCTATTGTCTCAAATATTGTGGCTAAAATGCAGGCCTGCTGCAAGGTGACCACCCCAGAGCCCACAGCTGTCCCAAAGGAGTTAGCCACATCATTGGCACCCACTGAAAATGCCAGAATGAAGGCAATGAAGAAACCTATGACAAGCAGCCAAAGGTAGTCAGACATGACAGGCTGGTTGTCCACTGCCAGAAGAGTAGCTGCCACCATAGAAGGCAGAGTAGTAGTTGAATCCATTGGTTCAGTTTTCAGAATCAACAGCAATAAAACGTTGGTGAGGTTCAGGAGTTATTGCTATTCTCTATGTACACTACTTAGTCTGCCCCAAGTTTGTTTGGCTTCAGAAATCTCTGCAGTGTGGGTTGACAGCCATCATGTAAGCTCTTTGGGTAAATGGTGCTGCAATCTGAAAGGCAGAAAAAAAATAATGAACCCATTTGTGCAGATGCCAAATCTGGTAATGGCTTTAGGTCTCCAGATGTGAGCATCACAGAGACTTGGAAATTGCTTAAATGAAGCAAGACACTTACCATTTACAATACTAGCTATACAGTATTAGATTAGTTTATATTCATAATTTAGAGAGAAGTAAAGTGTCAGAAATGCAGTCATCTTGGTGAATGTGCAGAAATGAAGTTGATCTTCTTTTGATTGAAAAAAGAGAGATCACACCTATAGCAGACACCAGTAAAACTATACATGTCTACTACTAAAGATCTATGAAGCAAAAAGTAAGCACTGTACCCTGGTGTCCCTTAGGGCGTTTTTACACCTATAGTTTGTTTGCTCTGGTCCGAATCAGTTGATGAGTTTGTAAACTTGGAGTGTTTTCTCCTTGGTTCAGTTTCTTTTCACACAGAGAAAAATCCAAGCGAACCAAAATGCATCACTACAAACCATGTGAGAACGTTCATTCCGCTTATTGGTCAGATGTGTCTGGGGCGGGAGCAAGAAAGTAAATACAGGAAGATGGTCCTGTGTTCTGGACTAGTGCATATTTCTGCGAGAGAAACATTGCTATGCAATTTAACATGGAGCAATGGCAGAGTTGCCATTTGCTCATAACCGTGGCAATTATCTGGGCAATATACCAGGCAAAACTATACCAGCAGAATGCCGAATGCACTTTGAGGAACGTCTTGAAAATACTATACTGCTTCACACTTTGCAAAGAAAACGTGCTGCCTTCAGATGACTGAGCAGAACAAGGGAGCTAATGTAATAAAATAGAATAAAACGGCTACAGGAGCCGTTTAGCTCAAACTTGCGGGGTACACTTGGTAGTTGGGTCGGATCACGTTCCCACCACAAACAAACCGCTCCAGAGTTTGTTTGGGACCGGACCGAGACCACCTCCTCTCAAGAGTCTCGGTGCGGTTGTTTTGGTCCACACCCGAGTGCGATTACTGTGTTCACACCTGCCCACACGAATCGCACCAAGGGGGAAAACGAACCAGAGTCTGATTTAACTGGACTAAAAAACGCAGATGTAAAAACACCCTTAGTGTCTCCAAAGCTATCAAAAAATCTAAATTGTGCATTGCTGTAAATCATAACTACAAATCAACTGTTTTGACACATGAATCTCACTTTTGCATGATTTCCAAGTGGGCATTACTGTATTTTCATCAGTATAGTGGTTTAAGATATCTAGGGATCCAAAAACCTTTTCAAAACTTGTCCAAAAATGAATAAAAAGCTTTTTGTCCATTATAAAGTATTTAAATTTTCCCCTTATGATGGTTTTAGGTAAAATATTAATTTCACACCGAAAAATAATGCAAAAACATTGTGACACACCGTGATACACCTATGTAAATACTGTATGCAATAATTCACTGTTGTATGTTTTGTCTGTACTCTAACTCTGTACTCTGTTTTTTGCAATTGCCAAATTATTTAAGGGAATACTTAAAGGGAAATTATTACTTCAGGGAAATACTTGTGTAAATCCTTAAGTTAGGGGTATTTTAAGGGAAAAGTTAAGGGGAAATTTCCCTTAAGGTGTTATATGTAATCTGCCACAGGCTCTATTGATATCTGTAAAAAGTTTATATACTAAAATCCCACAAGAGAGTCAGATAGATGCTGTGGACACATTTTTAAATCAACATCCTCCTAATACTTTACACCCTCCTAATACTTTACACAGTGCCAGCTGTATTAGTGAGCTAGCACAGAGTTTCCCAACCGGTGTGCCGCGACACTCTAGTGTGCCGTCAAGCGAGGTCAGGTGTGCCGTGTGAAAAATCCTTTAAAAATTTTTCTTAATGTTCAAATGAATTTTAAAAAACTTAAATGAACAAATCCCATCACAAAAGCCAAAATAAATGTCATTAAAATGCATATCTCTTAATTAAAACCCCAAAAGAACATTTAGGCCTACTGTTGGCACGTCACATCAACGTCAGTACGTCGCTTGCGGTTTTTTTTCTGTCGGCATTAAATGAGAGTGGTGTGTCATGAGATTCTGTAAAATTTGAAAGTGTGCCGTGGAAGGAAAAAGGTTGGGAAATGCTGAGCTAGCAGAACTTGTATTACTGAACAATTATTTTATTTTCAGAACAATTCAATTATTTTTTTATATATCAGAACATCTTATTTCTCCCACACTGGTATATTGATGACATATTGTTTATCTGGACAGGCACAGTGTCAGAACTTGTTGATTTCAGTCAGTATATAAATAATCAGGATGAGCATTTTACAATGGAATTTGATAAAACTGAACTTTTTCTGGACATTTTGTTTATTAAATCGAACAACACAGTCAGTACTGGTTGGTACTGGAAACCAACAAACTGGAGTTCTTTTCTGAGAGGAGATCCATTTTGACCCTACAACCTTTAAAAGTCTTCCTGTCAGCCAGTTTAGTACAGTAAGGAAAATCTGTAGTACAGCTAGCCAGTATATAAGCCAAACGCAATAACTAAGCAGGAGATTCAGAGACAGTGGCTATCCAGATAACTGGGTAGAGAAGTCAGATAAAAATACAGGCACACCTCCCAATTTGAGTGTTTACAAAGAGAGTTATAAAAATTACTACATCAGTCCAATGTTCCACTCAATATACCCACCCCACTGAGAGTTCCAAATCATTTTTTTTTAAAAACAAAAAAAACATTGGCACACTGTAGATTCTGACCCACTTCTTAAAAATGTCTTCAATGGGCCACCACATCTTATTTACAAATATTTACTGTAAGACCTATTTTGGTTAAATCTGATCTGCCACTCCCAAAAAATCTCTGTGATGTTGAAGAAGGTAAATGCATGTGTGGAAGATGTTCCCAGTGTAATTTTACATTCAAATGTAAATCATTCAATCACTCTAGCCTGGTACTAGAATGGAAATACAAGGTATTGTCCTCTTTGCTCAACAGCCAACCTTCTGAGATGCCCTTGTAGTTTAGCCTACACATTCAAGACCAGCAGAAGCCTAAAAACACGTATAAAACAATATAGGCCATCTTGCCTCACAGAAATTAAAGAAGCTGTATTCCAAAGCAATGCTACCCAATGTCTCCTAAATAGTTTCAAGTCACTTGGCCCTTTGCGCTGTTTTTCTTTAACAGAAATGATTAATGTCATGAAAAGTAATGACGCCCCATTTTTACAACGCATAAGCATTATAACATAGTTAGTGCAGAACCCACTGTAATATAGCTAACTAACCACGTGAACAACATAGCCTGCGTTTCACACAGAAGCTAGTTATATTAGGCTACTAACCAGTTTAGACAACAGTATCTTACAACATTGTCATGTATAAGCATGGGCCCGGTTCTAGGCATGGGCACGGGGGGGGCAATGCCCCACCAAATGCCCCGAGTGTCCCCCCCACCAAACTGACCCTGCTTCATCCCAAAATTCTAAAATAACTGAAAACTATTTTATTTTGTCCTTGTCGATTTGGCCAATCATGAACATGCCACATCGAAATACTTATATCTGATTGGTTGGTCTGGCCATATAAAAAATGTAAAAAAATGGATACGTACTACGTAGCGGGGAGAGCAGTTACTTCGCTAATCGCTATCTTTTCACTTCCAGTGTTGCCAACTGGACCGTCTTAGCGACTTTATTTCTAAAAATTGACTAGCAACAAATTTAGCGACTTATTCAGACCATCGGGGAAAAGGCGATAAATATATTCAAATATATTACCGCACGTTTCTCTCTAAAAAAATATGTAGTTTTTAGTGGTTCACTCACTGTGCTTTGATTTCTCTATTGTTCTCACTTTCTCTGTCACCATCCCCCGATTTCTGGTTGTTAAACCTCGCAACGCCACTATTACGAGGCCAGAGTCAACAGAGGCAGGCTCCATGGTGTTGTAATATGTTACTGATGCTTTAGATACCCTAAGCCATGTTGTGTGCAATATGAAAAGATTTTGAGTCACAGAACTCTAAAAAATAAAAATAAAAAAACACAAAAAACCTTGTAAAAAATCTGTTGCAAGATAGTTATTGTTTATACTCCAAACTTGAAAAGTAGTAACATGAGCAAATGCTATGGAAGATAATAATACAAATAATAATAATATTTAGGGTTACATTCCATTTTAAATTAGATAACTAAATATAATTGGGCATTGATAAAGTTGGCCTCCTATAAGGCGGGGGTGGAGGTGGGTTTAAAATTTAAAATTGACAATGCCAATGACATTGTAGCTTCATGTTTAAATAGAAAATATGTTAGTAGACTAGAAAACTATACTGGATTAAGGCAGATAGCTTATTTTTAATATACCAGTCCACGTAAGAATAGATAATTAGATAT
The DNA here is from genome assembly GCF_013347855.1 of Anguilla anguilla. Classification (NCBI taxonomy): domain Eukaryota; kingdom Metazoa; phylum Chordata; class Actinopteri; order Anguilliformes; family Anguillidae; genus Anguilla; species Anguilla anguilla. The sequence goes on along the minus strand of NC_049210.1, from coordinate 24,932,565 downwards.
AACATAAATAAAGTTGTCCTCCTATAAGACGGGAGGTGGAGGTGGGTTTAAAATTTAAAATTGACAATGCCAATTACATTGCAGCTTCACATTTAAATAGAAAATATGTTAGTAGTCTGAGTGTCAACAAGCCTTTGTTGGCCACAGAGTTTGTTTTCTGTGTCAATCCATTAGACTTCTGCTGATGGAACCACGGCAATGCTCCGGGTTGGCCTATAAAAAACGTCATCCCTGGGGCACAACACAGCAGCAACTGGTGACCATGCAACATTTCTTACTGCCCCCCTAATCAAAGAAGTCTAGAACCAGGCCTGGTACGCATACTAAAAGTAGGCTATTGAAAATGTGTGTGTCATACGGTCATACTTGTGATAGGTTCCCTGTTTTAGTTACAGGTTTCCTGTAACTATGTAGTACCATGTATATATATTAGACTGTATGTAGTGTATTAAGTTTCCTTTTCATACCATACTGTGTCTGTAGTTTGCTTGCCTCTATGTCTAGCACCTCTGTAGTGTGTCTCCGTATAATACCTCTAGTCTCTGCGGCAAGGATGTCACATTCCTATGCTAAATGGCTGCGAGGGTTCCCAGGAAGGGACAAGACCATTTGTCTCCGGCCCCCCACTTAACTCAACCTTTTGATATGTATAGCCGCGTTTCCACCAAAATTACCCGGAACTTTTAGTCCCAGGAACTACTTTACCAGGAACTAAAAGGTTCCTTCAGCCCATGGTTGTCTGTGTTTCCACCGCGGTCTAAAGTCCCGCGAAGATTAGGCAAATTAGCCCACTGACGTATGAAAAAGCGACGTTGTCGTCGGTCCATCTGTCATATGATTTCTTCTGTAACCCCATACTACCACCGAAGAAGCCTACATTATTTTCTAATAACCGGGACAGCCCGGAGGGGTTTATTCCGCTTATATACAACGGGTTACCATCAATGACTATTTTTGGTTACTTTTGTATTTATTGATTTTTATCGATTTAATCACCTGGAATTGAAATATTCTTCTGCAGCCGTTTGGGCAATTTGCTGTTTGATTACTTTCTCATCGTCAATGCTATATAGGCTAATCGCAAAATGACAAGAATAGAACGAAAACTCGGACTTGCGTGAAAATTTAAATTAGTAGTGGTACAGCCACCGTTTGCTTTCCTTCGAAGTTACTGCTAGCCGAGCAGCGAAGTTTGCCCTCCAGATGCGAACCATGCACCATAAATTAGTCCATAGTCTTCCTGGTCTTTTTGTGGAATTGAAGAATGGCAGAGTAAAATTACGGCAGTCTGAAAAAGCTAAAGGTACGATTACTGGAATTAACCTGTTATTTTACCCTGACAAAAAGTGCGGAAGGTGATTTCCAGTTTGCTTTTACTGTATCACCAATGTGAATTACGCAGAACTACCGCATACCTCACATAACTGTATCAAACGTTTGGAGTCAATTACAACGGGCTAACAAAGAAAATCCGGAAGAAAATATTCAGCAACCGAATTAATCCGTTTGAATGTTTTGGTACGTAATATGCTGTCCCAGCACGAATGCTTAGCATTTTATAAAACGAATACTAAAGCAAGAAAAGAACAGAAGAGCACACGTTATAATTCCAAGACGTTGGCAGGCTATAACCAAATGTAGGCTACTGCGCCGCATAACATACAAGTTTGATTTGAAGTTATTATGAAAATAAATCCGTTTGCGCCTGCATATTTTTAAACATGGTGCCTGAAAATACACACAAAAAAATGCTGCGAGTACTCGACCAATCAGAAATGTTCAGCGTTGCAAGCTCCACCCAAAAGGTTCCTATACTTTCGGAAAGTACTACCCCCCGAGCAGGAACTTTTTGGGGGGTAAAATAAAGCCCCCGGAACTAAATTTAGACCCTAGTTCCTGCGGTGGAAACGCACTGAGTTCCTCAAAAGGTTCCTAGTTCCGGGGTAAAGTTCCTGCGGTGGCTTTAGTGATGTGCAGTCTGGTTTCAGGTCTAGTCATAATACAATTACTGCAGCCTCTACAGTAATTAATGACATAGTCTAAGCACTTTAAAAGACACTGTGCTACCCTTTTTATTGACCTTTCTAAGATCTTTGATACAGTTGACCATTCCATCTTAATTGGTAGATTTAGTGATGTTGGTTTTTAGGTCTGCAGCAGTAAATTGGTTTCAAATGACCTCTATATGCAATGCAATGTGTATCTGTTAATGGCCGTAAATCAGTGGTCTCCAGCCCTGGTCCTGGAGAGCTACAGGGTCTGCTGGTTTTCATAGTGACCCTGCACTTCATGAATAAATTATAGCAGTTGATTACACAGTTAACTCAACTCACCTGGTGTCTTGGGTCTCAATTGGGTGCTGATTTGAAGGTGATGAAGGTGAAAACAAAAACCAGCAGACCCTGTAGCTCTCCAGGACCAGGGTTGGAGACCACTGCTGTAAATCCTATTTTTTCAAAGTAACTTGAATTCCCCAAGGCTGCATCCTTGGTCCTGTGTTATATAGTATTTATATAACATTTTAATCAACGAAAATTGTAATATCCACTTATATGCTGATGATACAATTCTTTAATTCCATGCCCCCACCCTTGCCCTTTAAAATACTTTAGAATGCTTTTAAATTTTTTTTTATTTAACCAGGTTAGTCTCATTGAGATTAGAAATCTCTTTTTCAAGAGAGACCTGGCCAAGAAAGCAGCAGTTGATTACAGACACAACAACATTTCAACATTTAACATACTAAAAAAGTAGACAAACAGCAATGTTCAAAGTTTCACAATCTGGTTAACATGAGTAGTCTGTAGTGCAACTAAGGGTCAAAACAATTACAAGTTTCACTTTCCTCCATAACCTTAACCCTTTTTAAAAAAGCATTTAATGATATAAGCTCCTCATTTAATGATATAATCATTTAATGATATTCAGCCAGCACTTTTTGATCTACAGTTGGTCCTTAATGCAGGCAAAACTAGCTGCATGGTGTTTTTAAGGATGAAAAGCTTTGTTTAAAATTTTATATAGATAAATTAATTAGAAAACTGAGGACAAAGTTAGGCTTCTGTTTCAGGAATAAATCTCGTTTTAGTTATAAAGCTGAGTTAGAGACCCGCATCCAGAAATTTTACCAGATCCAGGAGACTTTCTTAGATTCTCCTTTTCCCGAGCCGGATGCTAGTTTAGATGTGAGTGTTTCTCCGCCACCAGTGTCCTTGGTGCAGGACGATTTTGTCATGGTACAAAATAAACATAGTTGTTGGCCTAGGGCCGCCGAGCACCACCCAACTCGCGTTTCCAACCAATATTCCCCACTCAGTAACGCACCTACTGAGAAAACCCTGATCATAGGGGATAGTATTTTGAGAAACGTGAGGTTAGAGACACCAGCGACCACAGTTCAGTCTATGCCTGGTGCCAGAGCTACCAACGTCGAGGCTAAAGTAGGCAGTATACTTTGTAAGAAGTAGAACTTTTTGAGCAAAACGAAGCAATGAGAACAACTGAAGAACAAAAAGACCTGGTGTTGTGTGTTCGTACAGTGCAGTGTGCGACGACCTCCAGGGAGAACTTTTGGAAAACTTCTTTCTTGTTCTCCGACCTCCCCCTCTCAGCTATTGGTCCAAATATCACATGGTTGGTTACTTCACGGTTGAGCGTTCAGAGGGCAGGCTTCGCATGCTAATGTACGGAGAGTCAGCGCCAATCTCTCTTCTGTAGAGATGGGAATTCTGTGAGTTCCCGCATGTTTGATGAATGGTGCTACTCGTTTCAGCAAGTCATCAAAATGCCTAGCACACATTCGGAAATAAGAGAAAGTGGATCCCCTCGTCTAAACTCCGCATTTGACGAATGTACAGACAAAACTCTCCATTCTCCGACCTACTCTGATTTAGAGGGCGAATGTACCATCTCCTTCGCCTTTTTTATTCTTTTGCATAGCTAGATAAACTAAAGCCACTTTAAACACTTTAAACTTTTAGTTTTTTGTTGTGATCTTGCGTAGCCCATCTCTTTATACATCCAGGCGTAGCTGCGAGACGGAGGTCTGGGCGAGATTCCAGCCCCGGTTAATAGCTGCCTCGTAATTATTCGTAATTATTCATGCCCCAGCGGCGTGGAGTGACTTTAAACTTTAATCTAAGAATGTTGGCTAAAAGTACACAGAAATATTCTAGGATTATTATCCACGTTGGCGCCAATGACATCCGATTGAGGCAATCGGAGGTCACCAAAATAACTTTGTATTGCTGTGTGCAGTGGCTAAAAAGATGTGTCAGGAAGTAGTATGCTCTGGCCCGCTTCCAGCTCGTAGGACCGACGAGGTCTTGTCACGGGTTGGACTACCTTTTAACCACCAGAGGGTGCCAAAGACTCTTTTTTGTTCTGGACACTGGTTAGCCTCCCTTGTTATGTTGACCCAGCCCTCTTGTTAACATGCCACCTGTACCTCATTATCTCTGTCATGTGCCTTGTTTGCTTGTTTTCTCAGTGTATTTAAACCCAGTCCTCTGTCTATGTCTTTGCTAAGTCTTCGTGATTCCTTGGTGTTTCTCAAGCTTAAGCCACTTTTTTGACCCCGCTGAATAGTTTGCCTGATTCGACCTGGACTGTTATCGGTAATCTCTTTTGGATTTTCCCTTGCTGGTGTGTTTGCTTGTTTCACGGACTGATCTGTTGTATTTGACTTTGGCTCTGTTTTTTGGATTCTGATTTTTGGATTACGTATTGGACTTGTTCTGCCTGATTGTAACTTTTTCCCTGCTTAGGAGTGTTGTCTTTTTCTCTAGTTCTGAGTTTTTGAATTTTTGTGTTTTTTTGGTTGTGGAATAAAACCAAATGAACTCCTGCTTGTGTTGCTCTGCACTTGAGTCACCTCCAGTCTCTGGTAGCGCAGTGGACTAGGTGTTTGATTGCCACACGGGGGACCAGGGTTCAAGTCCCCAGTCTGACAGGTCTACTATAGGTTATCGTCGCTAAATCGCTGGCTGTCAGAGTGGTGCTCATCTAGTGATATAGGGTTTATTATTAATAATTGGCCTGATTTCTGGGGAAGGCCTGGCCTACTGAAGAGAGACAAAATTGAGCTAGAGAGGTTCTCGTGACCTGTCTAATAACATAGCTTCTAGTCTTAGTAAGGCCAGATCCTGACACTCCATCAGAGTGCCGGCCAGGCTGCAGGCTTCTAACCTTTCGTGTTTGCCTGCTCATTTCTCTATGCCCGTGTCTCAGACATATGGCCCTACACCTTTGTCTGCAAGGTGCGTTTCAGAGCTAGCCAACAGAAATAGCATTTATCCAAAAGCCCCTTTAACTAATACTTTGGAACTAGAAACTAGTATCTTTTATATTGAGACTGCTCCACGCATCTATGCCAAACTAACTGCTAACCGTGGTATTAATGTGGACAACATCACTGTTATAAAAATACATCACGTTGCTACTAACTATAGTGAATCATTCTTAAAAATTGGACTTTTAGATGTTAGATCACTCGCTCCGAAAGCAGATCTTTTAAACAAATTGATAACAGACCATAATCTCAATGACCTGTGTCTGACCGAAACTTGGTTAAGTTCTGATGAATATGCTACACTTCATGAAGCGTTTCCTGTGGGTTTTATAAATACTTAGGTGCCACGTCCATCAGGCAGAGGGGGAGGCGTTTTTTTATCAGTCCATATTGAGTTTAACGCCTAAGCGTGGAAATACGTTATCATCTTTTGAAGTTCTTACTATGAACTGTGTACAGCCTGATCTAGCTAAAATAAGTGGTAGCAGGCAGTCATTTTTTCTTGTGTCTGTTTACAGGCCACCTGGGCCTTATTCTGATTTTTTTAAGGGAATTTGCTGAGTTTCTGTCACACCTTGCAATTTCAGCAGATAAGGTTGCGATTGCTGGTGATTTCAACATACATGTGGATAAAAATGGTGACCCCCTAGGAACAGATTTTGCCTCTATTATTGACTCTATTGGTTTTGTACAGAATGTTTGCAAGCCTACCCACTACCGTAGCCATACCTTAGATTTAGTTCTGTCCCATGGTATCAGTGTGGTGAAACTTACCGTCGCACCTCATAACCCTGTACTATCTGAGAATTTCCTCATTACGTTTAATATTAAGGCATCCAATCCACCTGTACCAGAGCCTAGACACTACTACAGCAATCAGGAAACCGTGAGGTCATTCCAAAGTTTATAAATATGCTTCCGGAGTCATTTCTCTCCAGTGAAGAAAAGACTGATGAAGTTGCACTGGATCAACTGGCTAACCAGTTAACTCTTACTGTTAGAAACCCACTTGATGTAGTTGCCCCTCTTAAAAGAAGAAACCTTAGTTGGAAAAATCACACTCCATGGTCCCTGAAACAGTCTACAAGAAAATTGGAGCGAAAATGGCGGTCAACAAAACTAGAAGTATTTCGTCTTGCATGGAAAAATAGCCTTGCATCTGCTAGATCTGGCTTTTTCTCAAAACTAATTAAACAAAACAAACATAACCTAAAACTTCTGTTTAGTACTGTGGAAAAAATAACTAAAATACAATCATCAGAGTTTTCAACTTATCCTTCCGATCATAGCAGCATTGACTTTATGAACTTTTTTGATCAGAAAATCGAGGCTATTAGAGACCAGATCTCCAAACTCTCCTCCATCATACATTACTTCTGTTAGTATAAATAAACAGCCCAGTGCCTGTTTACAACAGGGAGATGTACAGACAGCAGAACTAAACTGTTTTACGCCCATTAGCATGGATGAGCTATCTGAACTAGTTATGTCCTCAAAATCAACTACCTGTCTGCTCGATCCCATTCCTTCAGATTGGGTTAAAGAACTCTTTCCTGTACTAGGCCAGCACATACTAAAAATCATTAACACATCCCTAGTAACAGGATATGTACCTGAGTCACTAAAAGCAGCAATTATTAAGTCATTATTGAAGAAACCTAATGTATAACCTGAAAAAATGGAAAACTATAGACCTATTTCAAACCTTCCATTTTTATCAAAATTATTGGAGAAAATTGTTGCTTAGCAACTTAGTGCATACCTTAGCTCTAACGATATCCTAGAAATATTCCAATTAGGGTTTAGACCCTACCCCAGCACAGAAACCGCATCTATCAAGGTTACTAATGATCTACTGTCGGCCGACCGTAACTCTGTAACTATGTGACAGCTACTCAAAAATGAAATGCGGTATTCCACAAGGATCAGTGCTAGGACCAGTTTTTTTCTCACTTATATATGCTACCACTTGACAATATTATCCGGGCACATGGCGTAGAGTTCCACTGTTATGCGGACGATACACAGATTTATATTTCAATGAAACCTGGTGAAACACTGCCACTTTCACGGTTAGAGGCCTGTATTGTAGATATCAAGGTTGGGATGCTTTCTAATTTTCTGCTCCTGGACTGGGATAAGACCGAAATGTTGGTTTTAGGTCCCAAAATATTAAGGGAGAAATTGTCTACTCTTACCCTAAATTGTGATGGTTGTTGGCTGAACCAAATATAGTTGTTAAAGACCAGGGGTGGACAGTAACAAAGTACATTTACTTGAGTACTGTACTTAAGTACATTTTTCGAGTATCTGTACTTTACTTGAGTATTTTTTTTGGAAACTTATGACTTTTACTCCACTACATTTGAAAGATAAATATTGTACTTTTGACTCCACTACATTTCTATGAATGTTGTCGTTACTCGTTACTTTGAAGCATAGCTTTGAAGTCAGCAGTTGAATCTTTTTTTTTTCTTTTCTAAAATACGATTGGCCACACGCTGTGTTCCTCATAGGAGAAAAACCAATCACAGTAGCCTACACCTACTACGCTGTCGGTCAAGTTCAAAATGCTTGCTTGTTGCACCAGTGATTGAACAGTTCAATTTGAACTTGACGGCGGTAATGATGGCGACGGCAGAAGATAAGGACGATTCTTCGCCACCTTGGCCATATCTCAAGTCCATGTTTGAGATTTGTGAAATTCAAAAAGATTCATATTGTTTTAAATGTTTGCTCTGCTTACCGCGCACAAACTACATCGCTGCATTAAAAAACTCGCCGTCCAACCTGAAAAAGCATGTCGAGCAAGGGTTAAATTGGGGGTGGACGCAGATGGACGGGTCCACCCACCTTTGGTAAGTAAATAAATAATTTTGACCGGCAGTTTTACAAATAACTATGACAATCCAGTCCATTTTTCATATGCTCCATGTGTTCCCTCTAGCCAGTTACTCGCTCAACCAACAAAAATCTGAAGAAAAAAAACTCAGGAGGAACAGTCGTTTATATAGACAGGCACAGAAAGAAAAATATTGTTGATTGTCTAGATTGTTTGGAAGCGGACGCGGTAGGTAATTTCATCTATGCAACATTTTAAAGAGAGATGAATAAACAGCCCCCACGACGCCGGCTATTATTAATGGCAACTTTGATTGCTTGAGCAAAATAAGCAGATTGCTGGTCAGCAGCTAAGCTAGGATTGAATATTTCCCACATACCGTTTTATTCAGCGGCGACTGGTGAGCTGAAAATTGGTGGGGCGCAAAACTTTCCTTTAAACTAATCATTGATATCATCCTGTTTTCATTAGTAATTATTCCTTTATTTTCAAGCGTGCCAACGATCGGACTAATCAAATGGCAAGTAGCCTAACACATAGCGTCTTCATACCGTGTTAGGGGGATTAAATCATAAATTCAATTTATCCGTTAAAAATCAATTTTAATCACCAAGTAGTCTACACTTAACAAACAAGATACACCAGTCATCTACCGTGTTTGCTTTCAGAATAACCAGCAAAAACAAAACCTGCACTTCAGTTTTGTTTACAATCTACGCATTGCAGATATTTGCCATGAATTCGAGTGTGGAGAAAGAAGTGCATGTATCCACAAATAATGTTGATTAAAAATGTGCACAATTTCATACTGCAAATGAAAATAAATGTAGGCTATAAGGCCTAGGCTACTCGCTAAAAATGCCTATTTGGGGAGAGCTGGCTATATATGATAGTATTGCTATTGAGTAGCCTATTTTGTGGATTAATTGCATTGATAATCAAGGAAAATCAGGGGAAGATTCTGCCACTGCTTAGTGATTAAAACTGATTTTTCTAAATCACATTTATCATTTAATCTCCCTAACACAATGCGAAGAAGCTGTGTCCCTTTCCAATTGCTTAGTCAGATCGTTTGCATGCTTGTTGATCACTGAAAATTAATTAAAACAGTTTGAGATCAATGAGGAAAAGGAAAGTTTTAAAAGAAAGTTTTGCGCATCACCAATTTTCAGCTCACCAGTCGCCGCTGGTTTCATTTTGTTTCAATTCGACAGTTTACGAAAGATGGATAAAGGAGGAAGAAAGGGAGGACAAAAGAGGAGGATGACCGATTATTTTCATGGGTAAAAAAATTCTTAGCATTAATGACACTCAATAACTTGAAATATTTTATGTAAAAGCTTGCATCAATAGTATACATTCTTTTTCAAACATTGTTTTCCTTAATTACAATTATGTGCACAATACATTAAAGATACAACTATTTTGAGCTGAGACTTTCATTGGTTTATACCTTTTTTCACCCACCTCCCACCGGATCTCAGGGTCCACCTACCTCCCAAATCCCAATTTAACCCCTGATGTCGAGGTATGTAAACGTTAGCTAACGGTAGCCCGTTTGCTAATTATGAAGTTGTCTGAGCTTTGGTCAGATGAAATTTTATGGAGTGAAGGGTCATCCAACTGTTTCACGTTTCAGGCAATGCTATCTATCGTGTGTTGATATTTAATAACAGTAAAAATGCATCTGTAAATGAGCTTCTGTAAATGCATCGTAGAAAAAATACAACAGTGCGTTGGTATTAAAAAGAAAGTGTACTTTTGAATACTTAAGTATTTTTAAAAGCAAGTACTCCAGTACTTTAACTCAAGTAAAAAATTTGACTGAACAACTTTCACTTGTAGTGGAGTAATATTTGACCAGGGGTATCTATACTTTGACTCAAGTAACGTGGTTGTGTACTTTGTCCACCACTGTTAAAGACCTTGGTGTCAACATTGATCCTGATCTAACCTTTTATACGCATATAAAAAACGTATCCAGAATTGCCTTCTTTCAGTTACGCAACATAGCTAAAATCAGGCATTTCCTGTCGGTGGGGGACACAGAAAAATTGATCCATGCTTTTGTTACGTCTAGGCTAGATTACTGTAATGTACAGTGGCTCTGAAGTGCAAAACACAAAAACAAAAAGAAAACGCAAAAACAAAAACTGTCGGCCCAGAGGTGCAGATGCAACATACAAAAACAAAAAGGAGTGGTCCTGAGGTGCAGATGCAACATACAAAACAACAATATGCAGCCCTGAAGTGCAAAACACAAATACAAAAAGAAAATGCAAAAACAAAAAGGAGCAGCCCTGATGTGCAAAACACAAATGCAAAAAAGAAAATGCAAAAACAAAAAGGAGCAGCCCTGAGGTGCAAAACACAAACATACAAAAACAAAAACGTGCAGCCCTGAGGTGCAAACGTAACATGCAAAAACAGTACATTTTGTTTTGTATGTTACATCTGCACCTCGGGGCTGCTTGTTGTTGTATGTTTCTGTTTTTCACTTCGGGGCTACTAGTTTTTGTTTTTGTATGTTGCATCTGCATCTCAGGGCTGCTAGTTTTTGTATGTTTGTGTTTTGCACCTCAGGGCTGCTCCTTTTTGTTTTTGCATTTTCTTTTTTGCATTTGTGTTTTGCACATCAGGGCTGCTCCTTTTTGTTTTTGCATTTTCTTTTTGTATGCATTCTTTTTTCCTCTGATGCATGACAATGTTGATACAATTATAATTGATTGAGAATACCAGCAAATGTGATAAGTTTTCAAAATGGATAAATGGACCAATGAAACCTCACTCGTATCTTGTGACACACAATAGCCATAGGTCCACTGCAGATTTTCAGGGCTAGGGCTTACTCAGATCATTTATTACTTGGTACAAAACTTTTTATCTATTGATTTAAAGCATGACACTTAACCTAGATACCAATGAAAAATAATTAATCTCATACATTATTAGTAAGACCTGGCTATCCCTGTTCAGCCCTGTAGTGGACCAGTGGCTAATGGTAAACATTTTTGATTAACTCTGATGTGCAATAGAATCTATAGAATTGTTGTAGCATTAATGATTTAATCAAACAATTCATGACGAGAGGAAATAGTTCATTTAATTGTAGCAGAATGATCAATTTGTTACCTATTTTTTTTTTTTGGTTGCTGAAAAGTAACTGTACAGCATAATGCTCCTAAAACAAATACACTTCATTTTCAAAAAGTGGACAGTAGTTGACTGTTTTAGAAAACTTATTTCTGTAGACATGTAATAGTCTCTCTAAGAACTCTTATACTCTTGTTCTTCTTAAGAACTCTTAAACAAGTTAAAGACACAGTCCCAGCCGCTGTACCAGCCCCCATCTGATCACTGTCAGCCCATTCTCCAAGCCAGCCCCTGTCTGATAATCCATCCCAGCCCATGAGCCAGCCCCAGCCTCTGAACAACCCATACTTTCCTCCTAATAAGGTAAGAGGGTACAGTAGCACCTTGGTTATCCAAGACGCTTGAGAATAGAGGTTTGTTTGTCTGTGGCAGAGGAGGAAAGTCATGGTCGGCCATGATAAAGGATCTTGCGGTGGCAGTCTTCGGATGCGAGCAGCTGGCTACACATGGCCTTTCTGGAAAGTCTGGCAATGCAAACGAAGGGTCCACAGCCAAGCCAGCACTAGACTCAGAAAAGGCAACATAATAATTGGTATGAAGTGTTTATTCCAATGATTGTATCCCATGTCATGATGAATTTCTTTTTTTGATATTACTGGCATCTCAAAAAAAAATTTGTGTGTTTTAATTGTATTTGTAGACATTGTGCAGGGAAAATTTGACAGCATACCAAGAAAGGTGATCCGAGCTTCACTCAGAGAGAAAATGAATGATGAACATAAATTCCACCTGAGGTAAACACTATTTAAAAAATAAAAAAAATATATACAGAGAAGAATATTACCATCCAGATACAGTGGATATTACTAAGATATCATTTGTGATACAATTTGTTGAAATCTGTGAGAGTTGTTGAAATATATTTTTGATATATATATATATCACCCAAAACCTATTTTGCAATAAGCATAGGCCAGTAGCCTACTCATTCTGAATAGCCCATTCAGCACAAATCAGAAACACAAAAGGACTATGAGTGAAAACACCCTTAGCCTTGCTATTTACTCTCTTTAGCATTGTTACTATTTTCAAGGGTGGAAATAATTCTGATGAGGACTGCAATAGTATTCAATAAATATATGTAATCAAGAATGTAATATTGTACATCTCCTTTTTTCTGGCACATGATCATCACTGAACAGTGAACAGCACGACGATGTTTATAATTTATTTGAGTGTTTCTTTTATGTAAATTAAATTCAATTAAATGTATTTTGAGCTTTCATGTTGAGTTCTTTCTTTATTTGTACTCCATCTACCAGGAATTTAAGTTCACAGTGTGCCTGATTTTGGTTTCCAACAAGATCTTTTTAATTATTAATCTTCACAAAATTTTATGCTGGAATTTCCCTTACATTATATTAGTATAGATAGTATATAAGCATCCTAAACAGTGAACTAATACAATTCTACAATAAATCCTGTAGAATTATATGCAGCAATCCTGCAAAGAATTGTGAACGATTGTGACCTCCTGATTCCTGCAGGACATTTCCTGCAAGAAAATTGTGAAGGATTGTGACCTCCTGATTCCTGCAGGACATTTCCTACAAGAAAATGGTGAAGGATTGTGACCTGGAATCCTGCAGGACATTTCCTGCAAGAATATTGTGAAGGATTGTGACCTGGAATCCTACAGGAATCTGAAAGATTCCCACAGGATTATAGTCCCCAAATCCTGTAGGTTTTCCTGCAGGAAATCGAGTCCTGCAGGAAAACCTACAGGATTTTTGGGCCATAATCCTACGGGATTCTGAATTTTTTTCCTGCAGGACTCCTGCAGGTTTTTTTTGTAAGGGAGCATAGGATAGATTTCAAGGTTTTGTTCCTGACCTTTAACGCTCTGCATGGACGTGCACCAGTGTACATAACCAACATGCTCCTACCTTATAAGCCCACAAGATCACTCCGTTCTCAAGACGCAGGCTACTTGGTAGTCCCGAGAATTTCTAAAAACCTAAAAGGTGGTAGTGCTTTCTCCTACAAAGCCGCACTACTGTGGAACATTCTTTCAAAATGTATAAAGGAGTCAGACACAGTCTCAATATTTAAATCTAGATTAAAATCGCACCTTTATGCTCAGGCTTATAATCAGTTATAGTCTGGAGACAGGGTGGGAGAAGCCTGTAGTCATAGAGCATTGTGGGGTGGCAATCCTTTCCTTATTGTCACCTGTCAATCAGCTGTGACCCAACTTTACATAGGCTGGCTCTTGATAGGCGGGTATGGTTCCCCCCCCCCCCCCCCCATGGCTGCATGGGCTCTCGATCCCTGTCCTAGTAGCTATGCAGCCACAGATTATCCCTGGCGGGGCCCCAATTGCAATTCCCCAGTTCATACCACTGTCACTTTTCCCACTGTCTGTTGACTGTGAATTCCATAATCGTCATTTCTACTTTCTTCCCCATGCTGCCGGCGGGGCTCTTGCCCCAATCTTCATCTGTCTGGTCTCCCCCACCACTGCGGTCCAACCCCTCTTTCGTCATTGCCTTCACCCTGCCCACATCCATCGCCAGCTGCTGCTCCCTACCACCGCCACCCGGCCCGCCCATTATCTGAGCCACATTATGAACATTAAAATTGACTGACTGACTATGTTAGTCACCAATCAACACCCTGAGCCAACCAGAGGAGGATGGGTTCTCCCCTTGAGCCTGGTTCCTTCTGAGGTTTCTTCCCATCTGCCACAGAGTTTTTCCTTACCTCTGTTGCTTTAGGCTTGCTCCTGTGGGGGTCTAGGCCAGGGTTGTCTGTGAAGCGTATTGTGACAATTGCTGTGAAATATGCTATACAAATAAAATTCGATTGATTGATTGAGTTACTTTTTTCAAAAACCCGTTTTAGATTATGGAGACATACTGTACATGCATACTTCCTCCTCTACTTTACAGTGGTCACTGGTTTCAGATGACGCTCCTGCCACAAGAGATCTTCCCGGCAGCAGCAAATTTGCATACATTTTCTTCGTATTTCTAGTAGGAACTACTTTTGTTTGCAAAACAAAACAAATGTGAGCACTCAAAAACCATATCTGACAGTTAACACTTGAACCGTGGGAGGCAGGAGCAAAGTAAAACAGTGTTACCGCTGCTCTTATATTATATACGGGAATGGAGAGGAAAATACATTATAAAGACAAGCTGAAAATAGGGACATGCTTGTTATCCATTACTTTTTGTGTGTATTTCAGTGAAATGTACATCTATAAACAGTTATTCAACTAACTTTGTGGTCAAACTGTGAAACTTATAGTCAGATAGTCTTGAGCACAGTCTAACGTCATCCATGTCAGTTTCACTTACGATATAGGGGATAAATATAACGCATCATAAATGTAACGCGGTAAAATGACTTTTTGTTCACTGCTGCTACAGTTGTCATTTGAGGATTGTATATGCGCAATTCTGTCCTATACAAAATAATTAATGGAAAAAAACTGCATTTATCACATACATTCATTATAAGCAAACGCCAGATTGGTCTGTATAGTAGGCTTTAGTCATTTAGTTTTGTGTTTGTTTTCAATACGAAATGAATTGTTTTAAATTAGAATTTATTCAAGGCAAATAGAGTGTTACAGTGATTACGTCTTTTTGTAGGCCAACTCTGAAGTTACCTCCGCCATGGGTTCCCTCGGCAAATTTCCCATTCATTTGTCCCATAGGCATTTCATTTTCTGTTGAAAATAAGGTCTGTGGTTAACATATGTCGAAGAGAGTTTCACGTTTTGTTGAACGAGATAAATTACACCCATTAATATCGCAACCGTGAATTTAGAAGCAGTTATGTGCTTTAAAAAATAAGTTTCTAAGAAGCTGCTATGTTGAAACCAAAGAGATTCGAATACCAAGAGGCCACACTCAGGTCACTGTTCTGCAACCGCCTGTAGAGGGCGCTCGTGTAGCGGTACCGCCATTATGGACTGAATCTGCCGAATTCTCAATACAAGGTGATTGACCCAGTCAACAACATGAAGACTACAAATCACCCGCGAGAAAAAAAAAGGAAAAATCGAAAGCGGTGTTCCCCAAATATCCTGACAGGTATTTATTTATTTTTATTCACAAAAGTGTAGAAATTGAAGTTTGACTGGACCTGTCAAAGTGCTAGCTAGTTATCGACGTGGCAGTGGCAGAAATACCGTTATTTACACACTTAATAACAACGATTTCTTGTCTGTCTTTTCACAAACAATAGGCTTTAGTAAAAATTAGTATAGGTTTTTGTAGAAAAAAATCAGAATAAGACAGTGACTGCCTTTCACCGGCTCCCTATAAGACTACAGATAATTATTCAGTTAAACTAGACCTGCCAAAACTCCCTTGATTATATGGTAGGCCTATATGTTAGCTGTTCTTGTACATGCTAACGTTAGCTAACGAACGTTAATTTATTCCTGGCTTGTGTCTGTCCATTCACAAATGGTTAGCTATAGGACTAAATTATAATAGTGTAAGCAAGGCTTTTTACCTGGGCACTTCAAATAAACTACCCGAAGTAAGATACTGGAGCACACTGAACATTTATTGCAGGGGGCTGACTGACGTTTTGACAAGCGTCTTCCTCAGAGTCAACAACAGAACAAAAGAAAAGGGGGAGGTATATATATTCTGTAATTGACAGCCATTATAAAGAAGAAAAAAACAAAAAAACAATGGCACTCATCATCACAGTTATCAAATAATATATGTAGAAGCATATAGCAACAGATAACAGCAGTGTTTCCTCTATGGGAGAATAGGCAAGGTAGACTAATTATTCATAAAAAAACAAAAAACAAAAAAAAAAAACCAATAATAATAATAAAAAATGAAAAATAACTATATAAAGTACACTGGGGAAACATTGTCTAGTATGATTAATCCATGTTCATATCTACAAATATATAGATGTTCTGGATATTGAGTTCCACAGTGCCTAAACAAAAAAAGAAGAGACTAGGGATCATTAGAGGAAGCAAGAGAGGCTCGGTTGGACATTTATTCCACCAGAAGATGCTGCGTTAAGGGTGTGGATCCAAAAGGCTTCCCTACGCAGTAATTTATTAATGATGTCACCTCCCCTTGGGGGTGGCTTGACCTTTTTTATACCTATGAATTTGAGGGAGGAAACCGAGCCGTGGTTTGCTTCAACATAGTGACGCGCCATAGCATAGTCAAGATTTTTGTTGCGTATGGCAGTTTTGTGTTCTCCAATTCTTACTTTGAGTGCTCGCTTGGTCTGACCCACGTAGACTAGGCCACAAGGGCATTTCAGCATATAAATGACGTGGGTGGAGTTACAATTAATAAATTATTTTATCTCGTATTTGGCTCCATTAAGAGGATGATAAAAGAACTTAGCTTTGTAAGAGTTGGAACAATGCGTGCAGTGGCCACAGCAGTAGAGACCAGCAGGTGGGCCTGGCAACCAAGTGTTAGGGGCTGCAGTGGGGGGCATAAAGCTATGTACAACATAATCTATAATGTTGCGTGCTCTTCTAAAAGATATCAGAGAGAGATTGGAAGTGATGACTTTCAGTGGTGGCTCACTTTTAAGAACATGCCAGTGTTTGAGAATTATATTCTTCACCTGGCCAGCAGAGGGGTTATATTCAGTGGAGAAGCAAATACGTGGAGAGGCTTTCTTTTTTGCCTTTTTGGACAGTAGAGAAGAACGGTCCGTATGTTTGGCCCGCTTAAGTGCCCGGTCAATGTCAACCATGCTGTAGCCTCTTTCTGAGAAGTGTTTTTTCATTTCTTTGGATTTTGACTTAAATTCCTCAGGGCTGCTGCAATTGTGCCTTAGTCTGAGGAATTGACCCACTGGAATATTGCGTTTGAGTCATTCTGGATGATTACTGTCTGACCACAGTAATGTGTTGCGGCTCAAAGGCTTGCAATAGATCGTGGTCTCTAGGCTATTATCAATGTTTTTGGATATTGTTGAATCCAGAAAATTAATGCTCGTGGGGCTATATTCCTCTGTAAATGTGAGGCTATTGTTCATATTATTAACATACTGCATAAAAGAAGCAAATTCATTGTCAGAACCATTCCAGATGATCACAATATCATCTATATATCTACGGTATAGGTAGATTTAGGAAAAGATTGGGTTGGTGATGGGGTTATTGATAAACTTTTCTTCCCAATGACCCATAAAGAGGTTGGCATAGTTACTATGCAATGTTTCCACCAGTGTATTGCAAGCCCGGCGGCCGCCAGGCCTAAATTGACCCCCTGCCAGGCCTAAGCATCGGGGATTTTTTTTAAAATGTATTTTTAAGATGTATTTTAACGGTACCAAGCAAGGCACCATTTCTTTAGTAGGCTAACTAACCTCTTTACAAACTGTGTTATCACTTCATCTCGGTAAGTACATTCTTTTTATATTTACTTAAGAAGTGTAGGTAACGTTAAACTAGTAGCATGAATGTAACATTCAATACATTGTAACATTACATGATTTATTAATCACCATTGAAATAACGACTTCACTTGTTTATTAATAACGTTAGCTTGGTGACATTAATGTGCACGACAACGTGGTCATTTAACTAACTTAGCTAGCTAGCCAAACAGTCAGCAACACAGATACATAGATATTTTGGCTGTACATTGTTGTAAGATTCAGTAGTCAGTGAGTAGGCAGTGTTGTGCATATCCCGCTCTTACAGCTCGTTTCCAGCCCAAACCACTGCAAAGAGAGCAAACTTTTTTTGTCAGTGACATTTCCTTCTGACATCTACGACAGCAATCGCAACCACAACATTTATTTTGCCTTTTTGTATAGCTATTTCCATAGATAAAATCGCATTTATTACATTATTTATTGGTAAAAACATTTACTTCATATCCAGGGAGATAGCCAACTACTTGCATGTTACATGACATGTGTAGCCATTTAGTAATACGATCGCATTTCAGGCTAGAAAATAACCCGTTAATCCAGAGAAATTGCTGAGTTGTCTTAGAATCTTTATCGCAACAGAATGTATCAAGGCTGGCAGCCTGGATCAAATTTGTTGTGACAGCTGCCGTCCAAAACAAACACCTGAGAGAGGCTGACTGAGTGCGTGCCTCCCCCAAGGCGTTACATCATTGTTTTGAAATGCGCAGCTGTCGTAAAAACATCAATAAGCTCGGAGGCATACGATTCCAATGAATAGGACAACTTGGAACTGGTTCTCGATTCCCATTCCTATTTAAATGTGCCCAGCATTCCAGGGCTTTGTTGTAAGATTCAGTAGCCATTCAGGACTTGAATACAAGTTTTTTGTAGAGTGCAAAAACTTTTGTTGAAATCACAACATTCCAAGTCTGTACATTGTTGTCAGATTCTTTGTAAGATTATGCTATGCTGTAAATAGTTGTTGATTTTTTAAAATATGTGTTGAATAAATGACATTCACATTATGTTGTTATATTTTCAAATCTCCAGTCAGCTTTTAGCACTGACTTAATGTAGGGCCCTATGGAATCTGTGTTATAGCTTTTTTAAATTCTCAATTCTGCGATTCCGTCTGTGATTCACAGAAACCATAGGGTCCTACCTTAACGCTGCCATCAGTCTGTCGATGGCCCTCGCCGGGCCCCCATCAAAAAAGACACTTGGCCGCCGGCCCGCGCCAGGCCGCTGGCCCCCATCAAAATATACTTGCCACTGGGCCAAACAACTTTTCTGGGGGAAACCCTGCTATGCCAACTATGCCAACCTCTTTATGGGTCATTGGGAAGAAAAGTTTATCAATAACCCCATTCTGATGATGAAATTCGTCATCTCGTAGAACAAAACGTGGAGCTATCTTAGGCTTACGTTCACCACAGACCTTATTTTCGCCAAAAAACGAAATCCCAATGGGAAAAATACATTGGAAATCTGACGAGGGAACCCATGGCTGCGTCCAAATAGTCAAAAAAATTATGTTGTATGTCTTTTCCTAACCACTTTTCCTTGACCTCGATGAAAAACGTCATGAGGTCAAGGAAAGATGTGAAGGAGAATTCATAAGGACTTAGGAAAAGACAACCGCAGTGCTAAGAGAATCCGACTGCACTTACACTAGGCTACGTAATTATGCGACGGCGGATGTTATTGACGTGGGTCTGCCATTGTAAAACTACAATGTTCCGAAGATGGACTACTAAAAGCGCTTCTTAGATACTTCGCCCCGTGTGTTCATGCATAAATGTGGACAACCCGATGAAAAACATTACTTCATTACCAAGGTTGGAATTGAAATAAAAAAAGGAATATGGGCTACCAGTCACAAGTGAAAGGAAATGGTTGTCACATTGAGAATGGTTGCTCATGCTCACCCTCCTGTCCACTCATATTTATCGACATGAATCCCAATTAGTTTGATTGTATGAAAATAATTGTTAAATGTATGCAAGATAGGCATAACATGTTAGGTCTACAAATCTACTGCTGTACATATCATCATTCTTAAGTTTCAAACATGTTGAATTAAAAACATCATCTGGCTAAAAACGTCTCATATCCCTTTTTCTTGAAAGACAGGTTTCTGTGTTATGGTTAATATGCTGATTATGATCTGATTATAAGCCTATGCATATAATTGTTTAAGAACCACCACACAACACAGTCATGTTGATCGTTTGTTTTTGTGAACGGCCAAATAGTGCGTCGCTTTAAATGTTGCTGCCGCAAGGAATTGTGGGACGGCATTATCTCCTCTCCTTTCGTAAAGGACAGTCCAGTGTGCCCTATGCTAAAGGAGATAAGATAGGAAGCATTGAAGCACCTTTCAGCCGCGTTTCCACCGCAGGAACTATACCCCGGAACTAGGAACCTTTTGAGGAACTCAGTGCGTTTCCACCGCAGGAACTAGGGTCTAAATTTAGTTCCTGGGGCTTTATTTTACCCCCCAAAAGGTTCCTGCTCGGGGGGTAGTACTTTCCGAAAGTACAGGAACCTTTTGGGTGGAGCTTGCAGCGCTGAACATTTCTGATTGGTTGAGTACTCGCAGCATTTGTGTTGTATTTATTTTCCGCCATTACCCGCCATGTTTGAAAATATGCAGCGGCAAACCAATTTATTTTCATAATAACTTCAAATCAAACGTGTATGTTACGCGGCGCAGTAGCCTAGTTTTGGTTATAGCCTGCCAACGTCTTGGAATTATAACGTGTGCTCTTCTGTTCTTTTCTTGCTTTAGTATTCGTTTTATAAAATGCTAAGCATTCGTGCTGGGACAGCATATTACGTACTAAAACATTCAAACGGATTAATTCGGTTGTTGAATATTTTTTTCCGGATTTTCTTAGCCCGTTGTAATTGACTCAAAAGTTTTTGGCAGGCTATAACCAAAAGTAGGCTACTGCGCCGCATAACATACAAGTTTGATTTGAAGTTATTATGAAAATAAATTGGTTTGCGCCTGCATATTTTCAAACATGGCGCCTGAAAATAGACACACAAAAAATCCCGTGAGTACTCGACCAATCAGAAATGTTCAGCGCTGCAAGCTCCACCCAAAAGGTTCCTGTACTTTCGGAAAGTACTACCCCCCGAGCAGGAACCTTTTGGGGGGTAAAACAAAGCCCCCAGAACTAAATTTAGACCCTAGTTCCTGCGGTGGAAACGCACTGAGTTCCTCAAAAGGTTCCTAGTTCCGGGGTATAGTTCCTGCGGTGGAAACGCGGCTTTAGATACTTCAGGGTAATTTCACTCAGATAGGAACCTTCCTAAGCAAAAAAGACTATTCGGACGCAGCCTTTAGCCAATTTTTTTTTTCCGTTTCAGGAACAGAAATTAAACAGTAAGAAATGAATGAGTGTTCAATATTCATTTTAAAAACATAATGGGTTACATGTGTTATTGACTGATATTAAACATACAATTACATAAAATTAACTTGCTGTCGATTTTAAAGTTTATGGTGTTCGGATTTGCGTTTTCTCAAGGAAAAGGGAAGAATTCTCAGGAGAGCTGTACATTATAGGACACCTTAATATATGAAAGCATGAATACATAATAACCGAATAACATGTAAATCATTTCACAGCGACGTTATAACAAAAATGTGTAATAATATTGTACACTACTGCACAGCTAGCCCAGAGAATGCGGTACAGGAACCAAATCCGCCGGTAGTCTGGAGAATACGGTAGGGGAGCCGAGTAGCAATAATGTGACGGGTGCTGGAGAAAATGTCCGCAAGTCACAAATCTTGAAATCGCGCTTGGAGGCAAAAAAGGTTTTTTAATTTTTTTTTTTTTTACTGTTTTCCTTTTTTTCATATTACGAAAGTTAAAGTGTTGAAGAAGTCACTCAATAGAATAAACAACATTTTTAGGGTCACTAAATACTTATAATTTGTCAGCAAAGTCGGCTTGTTTTAGTGATTCTTACAGCCGGATTTTGGAGGCGTGATGGGGGTGCAGTTTAATTAGCATGTTTGATTTCGTTGACTATTGTCACTTTGTTTCGGCCAAGCCACCGCCCATAAATAAAGCCGTGTGGTAGTAGCCTATGTTTGTTTACTGTGTGAGGTTGCTACAACGGCGGACGATCAATCAGTAGGTGAGAGTATAAGCTTTCTAACGATGTATAACATGTTTAATTTTGCTTTTGGAATAGCGTTTTATAGGTTAGCGTAGGCGAACATTTTCTTACCATGGCATTCGCTCTATATATGGTAGCATTAAAAGACGTTGCACCTAACGAAACGTTGTCAACGATTTTTCGTAATTCCTTGGAAAATACCATTATTATTGAGGACTTCTGGGCATAGCTAAGCCATATGTTTGCTGATAGACCTATCTGACATCGTTTTCTGGAGCAAAACAGAAGCGGATAGAACTGTCATTGATTTACTGTCTCTGTCTCCATCTAATGAACATAGATAAGATTTCATCATTGCTATGTAAGTATTACTGCTCAAAATATTTCGGTTATATACGTTATTTTAGAAATTGAGTATCTTTAAATAGGTTAGTGGTATTATGTAATGTGGATATTTCACAGTGTAATGTAAGCGTTAGTTAGTAGTGTAATAGTTTTTGTGACGCATACAACAGTGATGAGGAGAGTGCTGAAACATTGCCAAAACGTGGTGGACGGCTGGAAATTGTTTTCATATCGTCCCATTCACATACAAGAAAACATAGGAGTATAGAAATACATACAAGAGTTCATTATTACACATTTAGGTACTGTGCAGCATTGTGGGACTATATTTTTGCATTATGTTTAAATTATATCTATGTTTCATCTTAAACCTTCATAAGGGGCTCATATGCTTTACAATGGACAAAAAGCATTATATTCCTTTTTGAAGAGATTTTGGATTTGTTTCTGGACCCTTAGCTATTTTAGACCAGTGTTAATAATTTATTTATTTTGGGTAGATTTGGAGATGCTGGGTACACTGCTTAGTTTTTGCTTCATTTTATGAACTTGTGGTCAAGAAGTTTTTGATCCAGGACATGTATGCTTTAACCCGCAATCTCCCAGTATTTCATTGCGAACTAAAAAAGGAGCAAATTCATTTTTGATTTTTTGCCTTGACCATTGCATTTGTGGCACTTTATTTCTTACAAAATTATGAATATAAAGTAATCTAAGCTAGTATTATAATTGGTACAAATGTATTGCTTCATTTAAGACATTTTTCTAGTCTCTGTGGTTCACATCTGGAGTTATAAAGCTTTAAATAGGGTAACCCCTAAATGGGCAAGGATTGACAGGTACTCTAGTGGTTGGGGTGGAGTTAACTAGCTATTGTTCCCACCCATTATCTCCCTGTGAGAAGTGTGAAAAGTTCAAGATCTTTCAAGGGGATTTTCTCTGCTACTTGATTTTAGGAGTACCAACATTCAAATAAGCATATCTTCTTCAAATATTTTCAGATTTCAATGTATAACACATCATTTGAAAGCTTATAATCTGCACTTTCATAATCTGTAAAAAACTGAAAAATGACCTTGCCATACTTGAGGACCAAAACACCAGCACCTGTCAGCGTCCGTGGTGTTTTGGAAAAGCGGCATTCGGAAGCAGCTCCGATTTGTGATAGTGCATCCAGCTCTTTGTAAGTAATTATTGAACAAGGTTCACTCGTCTGATTGTGATGTTGTTGCTGCTGTACAGGGTACTGGCGATGCTGTTGTCAAGCCGGGCTGTGTCATTTGTGTGTGTGTATTTTAGTTTTGAAGGCTATGGTCAGCTGGTGCAGCGTGTAGCCGGATTATGTTCTTCAAATCTTTGGTAACAGTCCTCTGTAATAATTATAATGTGTGTTATTGTTAATGTACGAACTGATGATTGTTGCTCTTTGTAGACTGCTGTAGGCTGCTGTCATTTGTTGCTACATTTAATGCTACTGTTGCATTTCTAATTTTGTTTTGTGTTTTTGTTGGTTTAGCTGGGTTTATGTCACTGCTTTCTTAGGGTTTTAAAAGCTCTTTAGCACGAAGCACTTTGAGCAAAACCTGATTTTCCACTGCATAGACCTTTAGACAGTGGAAAGTATTTGTAACCCAATCTTCCTGTTACGCATTTTAAATGAACATTTCCTAGATTATTAATAAACTTTGTTTTGTACTAAAAGGAACATGGTCTGTGCGCCTCTTTAGGGAGGAAAACCTGATTAGATATTACAATATCTTCAATTAGATTTTTTTTTTATAATGACCCAACTGACTTTGGTGCAGCGTTAGGTGAACAAAGTCAAATGACCTGTTAAAGTGAACCCAGATGCCAATTTCGTTTTAATGTTTGTGCGTGGAATGCCCGTGAATACATTGCCAGCAGAAAGTGTCATCTCCCTCTGTGACTACAGTGATTACACAGGAAGAGGGAAGTGGATAATAAATATTTTTTTCTGATAAGTTAGGTATTTATATGTTGTTATTTGAGTAGAATTCACGACATTGTAAAAAATTAACTGTTTTCTGAAAAATCGCCTAAATGGTTTTGACATTCTTATTAGGATCTTATGAGTTTTATGTTGCAAACTGTTGTAATAATATAAAAAAAGACAGTTACTACGTCCATTAAAATATTTGAATTTCTATGCTGATACCAGCCCAATATCAGCTGGTATTAGGGCTTTATTTTTCCGAAGTACTAATATGATCTTAAAATCATAGCGCTAAACTCATTTTAAGATTGCGAATCACCCCGCAATGCAACGCGGCGTGACGTCAAGTACAATGCAGAATAGTGGAAGCTGTCCTTATGAGGAAATATTATACTCTGCTGCCCTCTACTATCAGAACCCCGCATCCATTTCCTTTTGGCCGGCAGAACTCTGCTGCCACAGAGGCAAATGTGTCATCTGAATCCAGCGACCACTGTACATGCCTTGGACAGAGTTTACTATAGTACCTTACACTTCGGTTCAGGTGCTACATCAACCCGTCATTGTCTGTGTGGCATTCTGTCTGCCGGAGAGGCGGATTGGTCTCAGCTGTGCCGGTTGGCGGAGAGAGCACATGCATCTGGGTTGCGTTAGCTAATCAGCTCAGGCGCTTAAAGGTGTGCTGCTCTCCACAGTTCGGGCCCGAGAACGGAAGCTCACACCAAGAGCATGTTTCTTTATTTGAGTTGCATTTAATTTCAGTTTTGTTTTTGACAAGACGGGGAAAAGTGAGGCGCCACTGAAAAGTATAAGGAGCTGGTCTGCTGGAAAGCAGTCCAGCTCCAGTACGGGGAACTGAAATAGTTGTCACTCTGTTTTACTTTCTTTTGTCTTTGTTATTTTATCTTTTTGTTTTAGTTTTTTTTTTTTTTGCCTGGAACCTGTGAGGGGGAAGGGTGAAGAGGGTTGTTTATTCAATTTCATGTTTGTGTGGGTGCGCACTCTCTCTCTCCATGCGGCAGCCAATGGTGTTCCCCGGCACTGCTGCATCTCCCTCTCAGGGGTGTCACGCTGGCATGTGACAGTCTGCTATACAAATGATCTGGGTTAACTTAATTCAATCTGCTTAGATTGATCCACTGGTATATAACCATTTATAAAACAATAATTTTCTTCCTAACTCAGCTGTCTACTAATTAGAAATACACATATTTATCACCTAACTGGAATGAATTACAAAGAGGTCTTAAACTTGGCAAATTACTTTCAATTACTGAGTTAAAACATGCAATTTATGACTCTGTGACTGAAATATGCTCCTGTTTTTAACCTCTGCTCTGCTTTTTAATTACAGTTACGTTGCTGTCTCATTGGCCATTTGATGTTTGTAACTAGACTGAACAAAAATATAAATGCAACACTTATCAATTTCGAAGATTTTATTGACTTCAAAGGAAATAAACGTAAATCAGTCAACTGAAATAGATTCATTAAGCACTTAACTATTGATTTCATGTGATTGGGGATTCAGATATGCATTTGTTAGTCACAGATTCCCCAAAAAAGAAGATACCATGAAATGAACAGAATACTGATCAGTACCTTGTGTGACCACCATTTGCCTCATTCAACGCACGCATTGAATTGATCAAATTGTTGATTGTAGCCTGTAGAATATTGTCCCACTCCTCTTCAATAGCTGTACGAAGTTGTTGGATATTGGTGGGAACTGGAACATGCTGTCGTATGCACCAGTCCAGAGCATCCCAAGCCTGCTCAATGGGTGACATGTCTGGTGAGTATGCAGGCTATGGAAGAACTGGGACATTTACAGCTTCGAGGAATTGTGTACAGATCCTTGCAACATGGGGCCGTGCATTGTCATGCTGAAACATGAGGTGATGGCGGTAGATGAATGGCACAGCAATGGGCCTCAGGATCTCATCACGATATCTCTGTACATTCAAATTGCCATGGATAAAATGCACTTGAGTTCTCTGCCCATAGGATATACCAACACCCCACCACCACCATGGGCCACTCTGAAACCGTGATTCATCAGTGAAGAGGACCATTCTCCAGCGTGCCAGTGGCCATCGAAGGTGAGCTCTTGCCAACTCACGTCGATTGTGACGCCGAACTGCAGACAAATCAAGACCCTGGTGAGGACGTCAAGCACGCAGATGAGCTTCCATGAGGCGATTTCTGACAATTTGTGCAGAAATTCTACGGTTGTTTAAACCAACTGTTTCATTAGCTGTGTGGCTAGCCTCAGACAATCCCGCAGGTGAAGTGGTGGTCCTGGGCTGGCATTTTTACACGTGGTCTGCGGTTGTGAGGCCTGTTGGACGAACTTCCAAAATCTCTGAAACGATGCTGGAGGCGGCTTATGGTGGAGAAATGAACACCCATTACTCTGGCAACAGCTCTACAGGACATTCCTGCAGTCAGCATGCCAGTTGCATGATCTCTTAACTCTTGAGGCATCTGTGACATGGTGTTGAACAACAAAAAACGCAACATTTTAGGGTGGCCTTATTGACCCCATCATAAGGAACACCTGTGTAGTGATCATGGCTTTTAATCAGCATCTTGATATGCCACACCTGTGCAGGTGATGGATTATCTTGACAAAGGAGAAATGCTAGCTAACAGTGATATAAACAAATTTGTGGGCAGAATTTGAGAGAAAGAAGATCTTTGTGCACATAGAACAAATCTTTGAGGTATTATTTTTTTTATTGCGTTTATATTTTTGTTCAGTGTAGTTTGTCTACTGTCTTGTATAACTTTGTAACTGTGTTTTATGTCAGGTTCCCCTTGTAAAAGAGATTTCTGTCCCAATGGCGTTTTCCTGGTTAAATAAGTTTAAATAAATTAAATAAACTCCTCCAAACTTTACAGTTGGCACTATTCAGGCCAGTAGAGTTGACACTATGCATTCAGCCAAACCGGGATTCATCAGTCAGACTGCCAGATAGTGGAGCTTGATTCATCACTCCAGAGAACGCGTTTCAACTGCACTGAGTCCAGTAAACAATAAACAATCCTGCGGATAGCCACTGCCAACTGGGTGTGCTGCCATAGACTAACTTCGCTGGACGCCGCTGTTTCCCTGGCAGAGGATCACCTCAGCGCCCTCCAACCTCGGTCTCCCGCACCTAGCCCTGCCGCAAGGGAACTTCAGTCTTCTCGACCGGTTCCAGCTCCCAGCAGAAGACCACCAGGGGGATCCTCGTTGGTAGCGGGGGAAATGTCCTCTTCTCTCCCCACTACCCTGTCTCCCCACAACCCCTTCCGTGTTCCCCCATAGTCCCGGGTCTTAGTGGTTGCAGTGCCGGACACCTCAGATGCCAGGGCAGGAGTGCGGCCTGGGGCGGCCAGGCCACGACTGCAGGTACTGTCCCCTGATGGAAGTGGGGCAAGTGGTGTGGGTCACTGGCTGGCCAGCCCCCTCCCCTGGTCAGGAGGGGATGTACCGAATACTGGTAAGGATCCAGGGGCACACGGCAGGCTTTGTTGGATTCAGGGTGTAAACAAACAATGATTCATCATAGCTTGGTTCGGCCCGAAGCATTGGTATAAGCATTGTGGGTGTCAATAAGGTGTGTGCATGGGGATATTTCCGATTTACTCAGTGGTGCCGGTAGAAATTTGACACGGGGGCAAAAAGAATAGAGTAAAGGCTACGGTTAGCTCCCACCTGTCACATCCCCTTTTATTGGGTACTGATTGGCAGGGGTTTACTAATGTAATGAAAGGTTATATGGGGAAGCAATCATGACCGATAGGAATCTGTGAGCTATATGATGTGTTCTGTGGTGACGCAAGGTCCTCTGTGATGACGCTGCTGAGAGAGCTGGGGTCAGGAGAAGCTTCCCCAACTTCCGGCAGAAGTGCAGAGATGGTGTGCATCTTGTCCCGAGATAGTTAATCCCGTGGCCACTCCAAAGGCGCCCTTGTGGCCATTACCGTTAATGGAGGTCCCGTTTGAAAGGGTGGGGATGTACCTCATTGGAACATTAGACCACAGTCCATACAGGCATCGCTTAGTGTTAGTTTTAGTGGAGTATGCAACGCGATACCCGGAAGCAGTGTCACTGTGTAGCATGTCAGCTAAGATTGTTGCACAAGCATTATTTCAAATAATCTCCTGGGTTAGGATCCCGAAAGAGATTCTAATCAATCAAGGCACTTCGTTTGTGTCACGCACATTACACAAACCATATGAAGTGTTGGCAATTAAATCAATCAGAACATCTGTCTACCATCCCCAAATGGATGCTTTGGTAGAAAGATTTAATAAAACCTTGAAAACAATGATTTGCAAGTTTGTGGTAATAAGATTGTTGTAATTGGAATAAGTGGCTGAACCCTTTATTGTTTGCAGTGCATGAGGTTACCCAGGCCTCCATGGGATGTTCTCCGTTTGAATTACTTTTTGGCAGGCGGCCATGTGGTGTGATGTATCTAATTAAGGAAAGCTAGGAGGAAGATCCAAGCATAAAAAAAAATGAAATTCAGAATATTCTGGACCTCAGAGCAAAGCTCTACACACTAGGACAATTGTCACGGGAGCATTTTCTGCAGGTGCAAGAACGACAACGACACGCATATAATAAAGGCGTTCAGCTGAGACAATTTGCATCGGGAGATAAAGCTGGCCTGTAACCACATTTTTACATAGCGTTTATCTGGAAGTGCATAAAAAATAGTCTTTGACTACCAAAAATTTGTATTCCGTCATAGCAACAAGATAAACCCAACAATATCCTGAAGGTATATCAATACAGTGGTGAAACACGCTGGTCACTAAATAACAAAATAAACAAGGAATTATGGTGCAATTATACCTCATCATTCTATCAATATTTCCAACTAAATATGGAATAAACATACAATTGTACCATTTGTTTTCCACATAAATGTCCCTTTCAAAATTCAGAGCGCTTGAAAAAGTCTGTTAGAAAAATAAACACACAAATAGAAATGGGCGATAGGAATTTACCCCAGCCCCATACAAAACCCCACTTGCTGTTTCAGCCATTATAATCGTTTTCAGTCCGTTTGTTGACTGATAACTATTTTCAATCAATCAATCAATTTTTATTTGTATAGAGCTTTACAGAGAACCGGCCCCCAAAGAATAAGCCTAGGGCAACAGTGGCAAGGAGAAACTCCCTGACTTATAGCAGGAAGAAAACTTGAGCAGAACCGGACTCAGAGGGGGAACCCATCTGCCGTGGGCAGGCACCGGTTTGTTATGGAAAATCAACAGTGGCAAGAGGCGGGGGTGCCCAGCTGGTGCTAGGACTGGAGCACCGGGCCGAGGGGGGGGGGGGGGGGGGGGGGGGTGCTCAGCAAACTTGGGCTAGAGCTCCGGGCAGGTGCCCAGAGCCGAGGAGTATTTTGATAATGACCCATTCATTTGAATCAGGTGTGTTGGGGCAGGGAAACATCTAAAACATGCAGGGCAGTGGGTCCCCAGGACCAGGGTTGAAAAACACTGCCGTATAGGACAGTATAAGCCTTCCTAGTCTAGCCAGTATACGTATGAACAATAGCGAAGATGTATGTAAGAGACAACTGTTATCCTTTGCTTGTAATGCTCAATGTTTGTACTGGGGGCTAAATAGCTGTTCAAATAGGGACAATTGTTAGTGTAGAAGCTTATAGTGACCTGCTTTGCTAGAATTCATACCACTCACAATGAAATAGTGTCTCAAGAGGTTTGGGCTATTCTCTAATGTGGGCATTACACATACTGAAGTTTAAGCCTTCATCGAAGGCTCAGTGGAGTTGTTCGATTTACCATGAAGCCAGAGCATCACCAACATTTTTCTGATGGTGGAAAATTATTTTCTTGTAAACTTATTGTACATAGTGTGGGGTATTAGTACCTACATGGGCTATGGGCTATTTGTCAGTTAGGGCATGGAAAGTTTGCTGTGTCTGAT
Source organism: Anguilla anguilla (assembly GCF_013347855.1). Lineage (NCBI taxonomy): Eukaryota > Metazoa > Chordata > Actinopteri > Anguilliformes > Anguillidae > Anguilla > Anguilla anguilla. Next base: position 24,902,512 of record NC_049210.1, on the reverse strand, counting down.
ATGTGCTAGATGAACGTAAAACTTTCCCTTGGAGTGATAAATAGTAAAAGATAAATTCATAAAGTACCATCCCATCTCCATGCAACCCAAGATTACATTCTGTAGAATACAGAAAAAGCATGAGTGAATGATTACATTTTTTAGGTATGTGTAGCACACTGTGTCACAACGTGCATAATTTTTTGTGATATCAATGTTTCATCTTAAACCATCATAAAGGGGCAAATGTATGTGCTTCATAATTCTCACTTGAAAAATATAAGTGAGTTTAATGAGTCTAAATAGATACACTATGTGGCACCAGGGTACACTACTTAGTTTTTGCTTCATAGATCTTTTGTAGTGCCGCAATATCACCCTCAGATTTTGTTTGGTCAAGGAGTTTATAATCCAGGACATGTATAGTTTTACTTGTTTTATATATGTGATCTCTCAGTAATTCATTTCAAACTAAAGAAGAACTTCATTTTTGCCACGTTAATTGCATTTGTGGCACTTGATTTCTACCTAAATTATGACTATAATCCAATCTATTAGTTTATAATAGGTTAGTACTGTAAATATTACAATTGGCGACATAGCTCAGGAGGTAAGAGCGGTTCTCTGGCAGTCGGAGGGGTGCCGGTTCGATCCCTCGCCCTGGGAGTGTCGAAGTGTCCCTGAGCAAGACACCTAACCCATAAATTGCTCCCAACGAGCTGATTGGAGCTTTCCTGGCAGCCTTACACCGTTGGTGTGTGAGCGTGTGTGAATGGGTGAATGAGAGGCATCAATTGTAAAGCGCTTTGGATAAAAGCACTATATAAAATGCAGTCCAAGTGTCTTGCTTCATTTAAGTCCAAGTCTCTGTGATGTTCACATTCGGAGACATAAACCTTTAAATACAACAACCACTAAATAGAAAATGATTTGGCATCTGTGCAAAGGGGTTCAGGAAAAAAACCCCAGCAGACTCTGTGGTTCTCCATGACCAGGATTGAGTATTGCTGCAGTAAAAAGAGAAATGCAGCCATATCTTACCGATATTATCTACAAAGGAGGTGCAGGTTTTTGATTTATCCTAGCACTAAGACACATGATTCTACTTAAAGTCTTGATTGAAGGGAGTGATTAGTTAATTAGCTGAATCATGGATTAAGTTTTTTTATTTAACTTTTTTGTCCAAGTTAAATATTACATCTGCTCTCATTTTTCATGTGGGTATTTCCCACTGCTTCTAACCAATCCTATCATGCCCTGTACAACACTTAAAAATACTGCAATACTGCAGCATGTCCGCTGTAGTAACTGAACAGAGTTTAACATGCAAACGTTGCCTGTAAATATCACTGTCAATCATCGTTTGTGATTAATTATCAGCTTAGATTATTGAGGTGCAAATGGGATAAATGTTTGAAAAGGAGCTTGACCAAGAGGCTATTTTAACCTCTAACTGATGGAGGACTGAAGTACCATGCGAGAAAATAAGGGGAAACAAACTGCTGGCCCTACTAATAATGTACCTACCACATGAAAAAACATTTTATGATGGTCCACCAATGCAACCCTTCAAACCCACAAGTGGTGGGAATTTGTCTGGTAAGTCAGGAAAGATTACTTGAAACAGTTACTGCCACATTTAAAAAAAAAAATATTATATATTATAAATATAAGGATGACATCATACTCAATTTTAATAGAAGCTAGGCAAACTGACAATATTATGTTCTGTACCCTGAGGAAGGCTGTTCAAGTTGAAACGCGTTGGTAGTTTATAATTCAGAAATGTGGTGCTCTTGAGCATTTAACATCAGAAAGAATGCCCTGGGTCTTTATTGTATTGAAAATAATACAAAAAAATAATAGAACCTCCCAAAGAGGTCCTTTAAAAAAAGATTATTTTACCACTGCACCCAAGTAGCAATTCAGTTTTTATTATTTGGGATTTGGGCAATTAAAATAAATAAAAACAGAACTCACCAAATCAGATACTTTTTGAAGATTATATGAATTCTTGTCCCAGTCACACAACAGTAGGCTGGCGAGTTGTGTTACGAACAAAAACTTTAAATCACAGGCACAGGCAATCTAAAAGCATCCAACTTAATCTAGTTAATTAACCCAGCATGCCATCTATAGTACACCAGTATGTAGCTACAGTAATGCCATTCAAACAATCTGGAAATGGCAATGAGAAACTTGTTCTTAAACTATATTTACCAGTTTCAATGCAAACTCGACAGATGCAACACAATTGACACTAGCTGCAGCATGTTCGTACGGCTGCCCCTATGACTGATTTGTACATTTGCTTCTCATGGTTTTATGTCTGTCTGAACACGGGAAGGGAATAATAATTCACTCCTTCAGTGTCAGACAGTTGTCATGAGATGAGCTATTATGCAAGCAGTGCAAGAACATTTGTTGTTCATGAACATCTTTTGGTAATAATTTACTGCAGAGGATGTGAACCAAGCCATAATGGAGCACTTCCACCATAATATCACAGGACTGCTCTTCTAAATCACCAAATCTAATAATGTGCACAACTCAATAGATAACTGAAGACAAGATAGTGCCCATTTTCACTGACCATGGGGTTTGTGGCAAGAAGAAATTAATGTATATCTGTAATGAATAATAAGTAAACCTTTAATTTTGTGGGCTTTTTCCTAGCAATTTTATGGATTCATGTTTATCAAGTCCTGATACTTGCCTTGTATTGAGCTTTTATAGTCCTGAACAATAGTACAGTCACTGAGTGCTTTATATGCAAATCTATGTTTGAATGTGTATGTATAACCTACAAGTTGTATGAAAGTTCTTGAAGTAGCAAAGCTGTTAAAACACAAAGGGTGAAGTTTCAAAAAGTTGATTATGAAAAACAGAATTTATGAAGAGGGAAAATTCATATTGTATGATCTTACCCAAAAAGCCCATCACAAAATGAGGTGGGGAAGACAAAGAAAATTTAAACATAACCACCACAAATAAGAAATGTCCTTTCTAAACAATTGTTTAACTACCTACATTTGGTACATAAGAGAAAGTACATCCATGTTTCATTCAGACATTTGAACAGCCTCTTAAATAAAAGACCCTATTATTGACTGATATCATTTGCAGTATCTAATATATAAACCTGTACTGAGGTGTAAAAAGTACACCAGCATACATCAATTTAAAAAAAACTGTTGGTAAATCTATAATTTAAAAAAAAACATTGGAGGTGTGATCTACTTTAGATACGGTATGTTGTTTAGAAAAAAACATTCCTAAAGACTAAAAGTATTATTTATTCCTATGAAAATTAACAGGTTGTGTAGCCTTATATTCAGAAAGTAACTACTAGAATAAGGTTATGCTTGACCTCTGTTATGCTTGACCCTTAGCTGTATTTGCCATTGTTTTACAAATAAGTTTGGTTTAAAAAAAAAAAAAAAAACAGGTCTCAGGAAGTTCATTTTCTCCAGTCAGTCATTTATTAACAATTTCTGAAGGCTTTGAGCATTTTTGGTCTCAACCAGGCAGTTCTAACAAAATTCTTTAAAATCATCTGCAATACTTTTCATAGATACTACACTATAAAGAGCATTCCAAATATGTTAGCCCTCCCATCAATGGACTATTATGGTTTGAAGACCGAAAGATACCTGAAACCATGTCATGCAGATCTGTAACGTTTTTCTGTATAGACGGAGGGCACAGCGTGAGGACTGGTTACAATGAAGTGCTACAGTTCAATAAGAAAGTGGTAGTCACTTCAGGAGGAGGGAGGGAAGAGAGGAAGTTGGTAATATTTTATCATTTTAATTCTTTATAAAATAAGACATTGGAAAATTGCTTTGTTTTTGAAGACAAATTGATTTGTATGTAGGTAGTTTATACAGATTCACTGTATACGCACGCTAGAAAATTTAGAGTTTTTAAAGTTCTGAATGATCATGAGATATTGAACTAGAGCTAACTGGCTAGAAAACATAACTGATGTTGAGTAGCATGAATTTAATACTTAACTGAATATAATTTAAGGTTTCATAGAACAATAGTAAACCAAACTAGAATGTAAAAGTTTATGCAGCAACTTTTGTGTGGTTGTTTCAGCAGTTGTTTAGCTGTTACCTGATAAAGAAGCTAGAGAGCTGTAGCATCTTAACTATCATGCTTGTATAAATGCTTTCTCCTGAAGCATTTATACAAGCAATTTTCACCTGGGTGTACTACTCTTACATAAGGCCTTACAACTTTGCAGCACCACATAGCAGACAGCTTTTGGCATTATTTAAAGGGCACATGTGTGCTGTCAAGACTATGTATCAAAATTTAATAAATATGTGAAGACTTATTCAAGGTATACAAAAAGCTTACATAAAAATGAAACCTTACTGTTTATTTAACAAATTTCATGAGCTAGCATCAAAATTATTATATATACCCTCTTACCCTCCACTGAAAAAGAAAATTGTGCAGATAACTAAAAGCTGGGAAATTTTGCAAGGGTTCTTCCAAGATAAGACCTCTCCAAATTTCACATTTTGGATAATGTTTTGTACACATAATCTACATGACAAAAAATTTCACTCGAAATCAAACTTGTTTTAAGTGTCAATATCTTAGAAGAATTAACGGTATGTTCAATGCTGAAATAGGACAGGAATTTTAACTGAAAACTAACATTAGTTTGGGTTGTTGTTGCTAACATTACTGCTGCAAACCTCACCCACTTATTGCCAGAGAATTAGTTTGAAGCTTTGCAAAAGAGAGAGACAGTCTGTACTTATGGATTCTAGTCAGAGTTGAAAATAGCACCTGACCTAGCTAACAATGTTAGCTTGAATACGAGTGGAGGCATTTTGGACTACAGACACATGAACATATACAAAGGAGCCAGTATTGTATATATTGAAAGTGAATGCAATGCAAGTACATTACATATGGAAGTTTAAAACTTTGGTGATCTGAGGTACTATTCTGAAAGCTGAAAGGATATAACATTTTTTCATACAAAAATAAACGAGATCATGTAACTGAAGGGAGGAGAGTTTTCTCTAGCATAACTAAAGTTATGGTAACACCAAGTACCACTCTAAATTCCTAAGCCTTGCAGCAGGGCCCCTCTGTCTCCAGGCCACGAACCACCCAAGGACAACAACAAGTTTGAAATATAGTCTATGAGTGTATCTATGCATGTGCGTGCTCATCTCTCTGTCTTTTTATGCCTTTCTAGAAATCCAAACTCGGACGCTTGGCCTTTCATCGCGTTCTCCGCCTCCTCCATCCTGAACTGGGAGTCTTGGCCTTCCACCCTGTTCTCCCTCTGCCATCCTGATAAAGAAGGAACCGGCTATGATGCCATACTGCCCAGGACTCTGAAAGCAACTGATAGATCAAAGACTAAACAATTATTTCTGATTTAAAAGCCTGTTTAGACTAAGTGGTCACCAGGTGCCTATGTAGTATCTTATGTCAGTCAGGGCATAGCCAATCGTTTACCTTGTTATTTGAATGGACACAGCCAATCATTTTCTTTGTTGAATTTTACTTTGGGTGTTTCTCAATACCAAGAATGCAAAGAACGGACTTGTGTTCTTGGGGAGAACGTTCTTGCTAGTCGTTCTTGGAAGAATGAACTCGGCAAGCTCACAAGGACAGAGAATGCTGTTATATGCATTTGAGATACCATGCGTGCTTGTGACGTGTGGTTACTCTACCTGACAGTCGCTGTCCTCGGTGTATTCTAGTTTCTTTCAAAGGCTGCTTTACATTGGTTTGGGGTATAGTTTTGTTTAAATTGTAAACTAGCGTTAATTGTAGGCTACTTAAAAAATCAAAGTTAACAAAACGCCTCTTTTATCCTCTGTTCTCTGGCTAGTTAGTACATGTCAGTTTCTCAATTCACAATTGCTTTCTATACCGACAAAAATCTACCTAGCACTTTCAGCAACAAGGGCAGGCTTGGATAAACCGAAGCAGCAAACCAAGCGTCAACAAGTTAGCCGAGCCATTCCGATCATTTAAAATTGCTCTGTACATCACAGCTAACAACTTCAAGTCAGCGTATGTTACAGCACACAACTCCGCTTGCCTCTGTTGATGCACCCCCTACAACAGAGGCTGGCTACGGGCCGATACTTATTCACAAAAGCTGTATTTAAAATTAGTTAAAATGCTGCTATTTTAACACCAATTTCTTGCCTCATTTTCGTTTGTGGAAGATTTTAGTCACATTTATTAGTGAAATGAAAACTAAAAAAGTTTAATTTGGCTCGGCTAGCACGTAATAGGCTACTATCCTCTGGCTATGAGTTGGTCTCTAAGGTAACAGATTTAACACAATTAGAGCCGAATGAAATGTTTTTAGTTATATGCTGTATGGTTAAAATGAGCTGAAATTCAGTTATTATAACATATATTTCTCGCATCATTTTCATTCTTAGAAGGATTTTCGTAACATTTATTAGTGAGATGAGAAAAAAAAAATTGTGACCGTGCAGTGGTCTCGTCTGCCATCGCGCAATGAACGCTGGGATATTTGTGTTGTCTACTTAATACAAGTTACCAATCGATGCATCCTCAGTAAAATCGGCATGTCAAGAACACTTCCGGGAATTTTAACCGTTCTTGGCGAAATGCGAACTTGAGTATTGGGACAGTACTTGGGCTGCAAAAGATGACGTTTCACAAGAACACAAGTATAGACAAGAACGCGTATTGAGAAAAACCCTTTATGCTTTACTGTTAACACTTTTTGCTAATAACAGCAGGGACTGCCCCTGCTTTCCTCAGTTCAGCCTTATCCACCTTGTTGTGAGTAGGTATGGGACTCTTTCTGCAGAAATAAATCCTATTTCTTATATGATACACCTCGTCGTGCCTGGTTATTCAACTGAGATAATTTTCTCTGCCCAACATAACCATAGAATGTACAAAAAAAAGTTTTAAGATTTGGGTTACTATGTAATTGATTGGGGGATGGGGTGGCTCCTTTTCTTTTACTGCCATTTTGTGGCATTGTTGGCCAGGAGGAAGTCTGTTGCAGGCACTGACCTCAAATTGTACTGTACTGTTATTACATAATTGTTGATGTATTAATCATCATACTTTTCTGTTGTAATAATAATAATAATAATAATAATCAGTACTCACTTTGTGGTATGTAGGCCAACAATAAAGTGTAGCCTAGACAGCGCATTCCTGAATGTTAGATCGATATAGATTACATTACAGGCATTTGGCAGATGCTCTTATCCAGAGCGACGTACAACAAAGTGTATAACCATAACCAGGAACAAGTGTGTCGAAAACCCTAGAGAGAAGTACCGTTCCAAATGCAGGGAACAACCGCATAGTTCAACTTGGACCCTGTAGGTTAAACTGATTGTGGCAAGTGAGTGCCACCCCTCCTGCCCGCCAACAGACTCACTGGAGACAAGGTTTGGTTTTAGCACTTGCGTGCTTGTTTATTCAGCCACCGGCTTCGCCTGGCTACAACGTAACACAGATACTTTTGGGTTTCCGGTAATTTCTGTTCCGTCCCGTCTTTTCTCCGGCGTTTTTCGCTCTCGAAGACTCCCGGTCTCCGCTTTTAAAAACCCCAGGCTCACTGTTGAAAACAATCAGAGGCAATCAGCGCAATTAAACAATTGATAATTATCGGCGCTGATTACCTCCCCCTGACAGTTGTGACGAAGGATCGGAGAGCCGCTCCTCTCACTCTCTCTCTCTCTCTCTGCAGCCGACGCTCAAACCACGCCCACCCCACCACATACCCCCACCGCCCGACTTAGGCCGGGGAGCCATCCGGCCGATGACCAACACCCCCCCCCCCCCCCTCCTCCTGGGGGCGAGAGAGGAAGTCAGCCACGACCATCCGTGCGCCCGGTCTATGGATCACCTTGAAGTTAAAAGGCTGCAAAGCCAGATACCACCGAGTGATCCGGGCGCTGGTATCCTTCATGCGGTGAAGCCATTGGAGGGGGGCATGGTCCGAACAGAGGGTGAATGGGCGACCCAGAAGGTAATAACGGAGGGCTCCGACCGCCCACCGAATGGCGAGGCACTCTTTCTCCACCGTGCTGTACTTCGCCTCCCGTTGTGACAGTTTTCGGCTAATGTACAGCACGGGGCGGTCGACTCCCTCCACCTGCCGGGTCAAAACCACCCCCAGGCCTCTGTCCGACGCATCGGTCTGCAAAACAAAAGGGAGAGAGAAGTTAGGTGTGAACAAGAGTGGCTCCCCACAGAGAGCTTCTTTTACCCTCTCAAACGCCCGCTGGCACGGTTCCGTCCACTGGACCGGATCTGAGGCACCTTTTCGGGTTAAGTCAGTTAGGGGGCTGGTTAGCTCCGAAAATGCCGGGATGAATCTTCTGTAATAGCCGGCCAGCCCCAAGAACCTCCTTACCTCTTTTTTTGACTTGGGTCGGGGACAGGCTGCAATCGCAGCGGTTTTGTCCACTAGAGGCCGCACCTGTCCACTTCCCAAGTGGTACCCCAAATACCGTACCTCCGCTCGGCCAATAGCACACTTCTTTGGGTTAGCCGTGAGCCCTGCCTGCCTTAAGGATTCGAGCACTACCCCCACATGCTGCAAATGCTCCTCCCAACTGCTGCTATGGATAATTACATCATCCAGATAGGCAGCAGCATATCCAGCATGCGGACGCAATACCCGATCCATTAGGCGCGGGAAGGTGGCAGGGGCTCCGAATAACCCAAACGGAAGTGTCCTGAATTGGTACAAACCATCCGGAGCGGAGAAAGCTGTTTTTTTCTTAGATTTGGCAGATAAGGGAATCTGCCAGTAACCCTTGGTTAAATCCAGCGTCGAAAAAAATCGAGCCGTGCCAAGCCGATCCAAGAGCTCGTCGACCCGAGGCATTGGATAAGCATCAAACCGTGACACTTCATTTACTAATCCACACAGAAGCGAATAGACCCATCAGGCTTACCTACCAGCACAATGGGGCTACTCCAGGGACTGTGGGATTCCTCTATTACCCCCAGCTCTAGCATTGCCTTTATCTCTGCCTGAACCAATTTCTTTTTGTGTTCTGGCAACCTATAGGGGCGGGTCCGCACCGTCACCCCCGGGGAAGGGTCAATGTGGTGGTGTATGAGGTGCGTGCATCCTGGTATGGGGGAAAACACATCAGCAAAACGCTTTTGCAACAAGGCAAGGTCTGCTCTCTGATTCGGTGAGAGATGGTCATCTGAAAGGGTTGAGATCTGATTGGATGAATTTGGTACCTCCGGCCGCAGCTCATCTCTCTCCTTATCCACCGTAACCAGAGAGACAGCCACCACCTCCTTCCACGCTTTCAGGAGATTGAGGTGATAAATCTGTTTTGCCCCCTCTCTATCAGTACGCTCTACCTCATAGTCAACCTCCCCCACTCGCCGTGTGACCGCAAAGGGCCCTTGCCACTTGGCGAGTAATTTAGAACTAGAGGTAGGGAGTAACACAAGAACTTTATCTCCCGGTGAAAATTGACGTAGTTTAGCTCCTCTGTCGTAGTGCTGTTGCTGACGTGCCTGCGCCTCGAGCAAATTCTCCCGTGACAACTTACCCAGTGTATGGAGTTTTGCTCGCATGTCCAGCACGTACTGTAATTCATTTTTACTAGGACTCGGACCCTCCTCCCAGTTTTCTTTAACTAGGTCCAATATCCCCCGGGGTTTCCTACCGAACAGTAGTTCAACGGGAGAAAATCCCGTGGAGGCCTGGGGAACCTCCCGCACTGCAAACACCAGAGGAGATAACCACTTATCCCAATTACGGCTATCCTCATGAACGAACTTCCGGATCATAGACTTCAACGTTCTATTAAAACGCTCAACAAGCTCATCCGTTTGGGGATGGTACACGCTGGTTCTAATAGATTGAATGCCCAATAACCCGTACAGCTCGCGTAGTTTGCGTGACATAAACTGCGTGCCCTGGTCAGTCAGAATCTCTTTCGGGATTCCGACTCGGGAGATTATTGAAAACAATGCCTGTGCAACACTTTTTGCCGAAATGCTGCGCAAAGGAACTGCTTCGGGATACCTTGTCGCATAATCCACCAGAACTAGCACGAAGCGGTATCCCTGCGTGCTCCGATCAAATGGCCCGATGAGGTCCATCCCCACTCTCTCAAAAGGGACCTCCATTAGTGGAAGGGGGCGCAACGGCGCTTTTGGGATAGCCGGGGAATTTACTAGTTGGCATTCAGGGCACGACGCACACCACCGACGCACCGTCGGCCCAAATGCCCAGCCAATAGAAACGAGCCATTATCCGGTTCAGTGTTTTCTCATACCCTAAATGACCAGCTATGGGGTTAAAATGAGCCGTCTGAAAAACCATTTCCCGAGAGCTTTTAGGCACCAGCAATTGGGTGGTTTCCTCATTAGTGTCACGACACACTCTGTATAACCTATCCCGAATTATTACAAAATACGGGTGAGTGAGTGTTGCACCAGGGCGCACCTGCTGACCATCAATGGACATCACGCGGTCAAAGGCAAAGCGTAGGGTGTCATCACGAGACTGCTCGAGTGGGAAATCCTCCATGGGGCGAAACACCGGTACCTGCGGAGTCTCCCCCGGAGGCTCCACTGATGCCGGCTCCCCCTCTGCCGCATCGGACGACCCCGCGTCACCGCTGACAGCAGCACACACATCACACAGCCCTACCTGTCGTGAATGCACCCCCCCTACCTTACCAGCTGCCTGGCGGAACCCCGGCAAATCAGTGCCTAAAATCAGAGGGTGCGGGAGAGGCGGGAGCTAACCGCAGCCTTTATTTAATGTTTTTTTCCTTGACACCGAATTTCCACTGAGACTATAGGGTACTCGTGTAAATCCCCATGCACACACCTTATAGATACCCTTGATGCTTCTAACAACGCCTCGGGTCGAACCAGGCTCTGTTGAATCATAGTCTGCATAGCCCCTGAGTCCAACATCGCCTGGTGTTCACTCCTTTGAATCCTTGAATCCGGAATACAGTACGCTCCGTCTGGGTCGGGAGCGGAGGTGGGCGGGCCGACAACACGAACCACCTGCCCCACCTCCATGAGCGGGCACTCGCAGGTGACCCGGTTGTCTGCACCGCCAACACCCCGGTCCGGGCGTCTGAGGAGCTCTCTGTGGGTCGAACCCCGCCGCCACTGAGCCTGGGGCTGGGGAAACAGAAAAAAAAGGGTTGTTGCGGGAAAATGAGGGGGTTTGGGCACGAGGAAGGGAGGAAGGGAGGAAGGAAGGGGGGGAGGAAGGGAACAAGGAGGGGCTCTCCTGCACGGAGCCGTTTCTGCCCGTCCTTGCTGCTGCTGCTGCTGTGACTGGCCGCGGGGGTAGAGCGCCAGGTGGTCCTCCGCCAGGGTGACGGCGGCCGCCAACCCGGTTGGTCGATGGCACCTCACCCAGTTCGCCGTCTTCCCCGGGAGGCCATCAATGAACCGCTCAAGGGTCACCAGCTCCACCACCCCGTCGGCTGACCGGAGTTCCGGACGCAGCCACCGACGCGCCATGTCCAGCAGTCTCTGTGCGTACACGAACGGCCAGTCCTCTCCCGCCAGGGTTGTCTCCCGGAACCGCCTCCGGTGTTCTTCCGGGCTGTACCCCAGGCTGTCCAGGACCGCCTTCCTCAGGTTCGTGTACTCAGATTGCGCTGTGGAGGGTAGGCTGTGTGCCGCTTGTTGGGCTTCCCCTGTTAAGAGGGGCAGGAGGCGGACGACCCACTCCTCCTCCGGCCATCGGCACGCCCTCGCTTCCACCTCAAACCCCTCGAGGAATGCCTCCGCGTCGTCATCCGGGGTCATTTTGGGTATATGGAGAGCTACGGGGGACCCGGTCTGTCGCTCTCGGGAGCTGGTTTCTCCCACAGCAGCCAGCTGCAGCAGAGCCTGAGTCTGGAGGGAGGTCTGCGCACGCAGAGCCTCTAGCTGTTCGGCGTGTAACACCGCCTGTCTTTCCTTCATCGCTGCCATCCCCTCCAGCATTCTTGCCAGCGCCACCACCAGTTGTGTAGTTTCCCCCTGTTCCGGGCTGTGCTCCATGATTGTCTCTTGTGAAACTATTGGTCGTCTTATTCTATGCTCCCCGTATGAGCCACCACTGTGGCAAGTGAGTGCCACCCCTCCTGCCCATCAACAGACTCACTGGAGACAAGGTTTGGTTTTAGCACTTGTGTGCTCGTTTATTCAGCCACCGGCTTCACCTGGCTACAACGTAACACAGATACTTTTGAGTTTCTGGTAATTTCTGTGCCGTCCCATCTTTTCTCCGGGGTTTTTCGCTCTCGAATACTCCCGGTCTCCGCTTTTAAAAACCCCAGGCTCACTGTTGAAAACAATCTGAGGCAATCAGCGCAATTAAACAACTGATAATTATCGACGCTGATTACCTCCACCTGACAGTTGTGACGAAGGATCCGAGAGCCGCTCCTCTCACTCCCTCTCTCTCTCTCTGTGCAGCCGACGCTCAAACCACGCCCACCCCACCACACTGATTAACACTAACACAAACAAAAACAGCAACAACGCAGTCTATGCAAAAATACAAGCAATAGTTAAGACTAGTGCATTAACTAAGTCACCTACGAAACAGCTAACTAGTTACAACCTAAAGCTTACAGTCAATGTAGAGATTAAATTGAGAATACGATTTCTCTCAGCATAATGACGGATTTAAAGAGTAAACGAACTCACCCGATATTGTCTTCAAATGGATCCATGCCAAAGAAAAGTAATGATTCATCCTCTCAAAGCTTTTACTAACAAACTTGTAGTAGCAAAAAATATCAACTCGCCATCCATGCTAACTGCTTCCTACGCTCAGAGTACCGTATTATTTATTTAGACATTGGTAGAGTACAGCATAAATTGCGTCTTTTGTTTATATTCAATATTAGTAATTGCAGCGAGAAACTGCAGCTGTAGACACAAGATAGTCTGTTATGTTATGGTAGCAATGGAACGAAGCGGACTATATATGTATTACCGTCATTGTTTCATTATACCAGCGTGTTTTAGCGCGTTTGCACAGAAACTCAGAACCTATAAATAAAATGGTTTAGCTATTTCTCAGCATAATGACAGATTCAAAGACTAAACGAACTCACCCGATACTGTCTTCAAATGGATCCAGGCTCAAGAAAAGTAATTATACATCCTCTCAAAAAGCTTTTACTAACAAACCTTTGGTATCCTAGCATGCACTCTGGGTGGCACTGTCTTCCATTCCTTCCCCGACGGTCAGACCCTCCCCTCACTGATAAAAACTAGACCGTATGGTGTCGGATTACTTGCGTCGCCATGGATGTCGCTTGGCGTAAAGAAGTTTACTAGATGTCGTAACACTTAGATTTGGAGCTCCAGCTCTTCCGCACCCCAACTAATAAAAAAGTCCAAATGGCGGGAAAACAATATGGTGGACATAGGTGCTCCCAAAAGTTGTAGAGCACATTCAGATGCATCGGTCGATGAAGTTTTGTGTTGATCTGACTTATGGTGTAGGAGTTATGGACTTTTAAAGTATGACCCTTTGTTATAGCACCACCATCTGGTCGACATCGGTGATTTTTCGTGCCTGAGTAGTGGGGGGCCATAGGAACCTACCTACCAAATTTGGTTGGTCTACAACTTATGGTTGCTGAGCCTTAGACATTTTAGCGGAGAAAACTTCCACGCCCCAACTAAAAAGTCTAAATGGCAGGCAAACAATATGGTGGACATAGGTGGTGCCAATGACAAAGTTGTAGAGCACGTTCAGATGCATAGGTCGATGAAGTATTGTGTTGATCTAACTTATGGTGTGGGAGTTATGGCCTTTTACGCATTACCCTTTGTTATAGCGCCACCATCTGGCCGACATACGTGATTTTTAGTGAGTAGTGGGGGGCCATAGGAACCCACCTGCCAAATTTGGTTGCTCCAGGACTTATGGTTGCTGAGCCTCAGACACTTTTAGCAGAGAAAAATAATAAGAATAATTATAATAATAATAATAATCCTAACAGATACAATAGGGTTCCATCAGCTTCGCTGCTTGGACCCCTAATAATAATAATAATAATAATAATCCTAACAGATACAATAGGGTTCCACCAGCTTCGCTGCTTGGACCCCTAATAATAATAATAATCCTAACAGATACAATAGGGTTCCACCAGCTTCGCTGCTTGGACCCCTAATTAACCACCGAGGAACTATTTGAACCTACATGAATCACTTGACCGTTCTGAGTTCCGGGTACGCCATTGACGCAACTCTCTCTATCTATGGCCCTGGTAGTTCTGTAGGCTGGATTACAATGAAAAAGCTGACTGGCTTCACGATACCGGTCGTTAAATGCTGTTTTCATGCAACCGCAATTTGCAATTGAAAATCCAGTTTTATAAATGTTTAATGCCTGTCTGTTGTGAGAATGTCGTTACATTACCTGTTTTATAAGTATATGGTGTGGGACAAGCAAGGATTAATTAATTCAGCACTCTGAATACTGAACCAAGTGATATTGCATGCTAGAACCCCTTACTTAACCTACATGTAAAATATATTTGATTTGATTTAATTTAATAATTATGTTTAAAATTAGAATTATCAATTAAATCACCGAATTCAATCATAGGTCAGTCTACAGTGCACTGGTGGAATCAACCAACAAGTCAAAACAAGCTCTATACCAGGTTTTAAGATTAAATAATTGAATTCAATAAGAAGCAGTCAATTATATTAATTAATTGATTGAAAACATACATTCTTTATTAAATGCAGGCACTCTACTTCTAAATTACCCAACAGAAGACATAATACAAAACATTAAACAACTAACCTAGAAATACCAGAAAATAGAGAGAGAGAGAAAGAGACGGATAAGAGAGAGAGAGAGAAACAGATTGGCCAGACCTTGCCGAAGTATCACCCACTTCCAGTATAAGCGCCACAAGGAAACCAGCTAAAAACACACAACCTAGGAACCACCACCAAATTAAAAAGAGGAAAACTCTTCTTCTTCCAGACTCCGAAACCAAACACAACACAACACTTTTTCCTGTGGCAATCTTAAATACCTTACCCAGCATGGCTTGAGGATGTTTGCCTTGATTGGGTGATGCCGGGTTAAGGTTTAGGAGAGAAGGGAAGGGGGGTCAGACTAATTTATGGCAAGGACTGGCCTACCTAAAGATTGCATTCAAACTTAAAGAGGACATGGGAAAGGGAAATGTTAGGCATGTAGGGTCTCCGACCCCCGATATGGTGTCCTTTGTCATCTAGAGCCGCGTTTCCACCGCAGGAACTTTACCCCGGAACTAGGAACCTTTTGAGGAACTCAGTGCGTTTCCACCGCAGGAACTAGGGTCTAAATTTAGTTCCGGGGGCTTTATTTTACCCCCCAAAAAGTTCCTGCTCGGGGGGTAGTACTTTCCGAAAGTACAGGAACCTTTTGGGTGGTGCTTGCAGCGCTGAACATTTCTGATTGGTCGAGTACTCGCAGCATTTTTTTGTGTTTATTTTCAGGCGCCATGTTTAAAAATATGCAGGCGCAAACCGATTTATTTTCATAATAACTTCAAATCAAACTTGTATGTTATGCGGCGCAGTAGCCTACTTTTGGTTATAGCCTGCCAACGTCTTGGAATTATAATGTGTGCTCTTCTGTTCTTTTCTTGCTTTAGTATTCGTTTTATAAAATGCTAAGCATTCGTGCTGGGACAGCATATTACGTACCAAAACATTCAAACGGATTAATTCGGTTGCTGAATATTTTCTTCCGGATTTTCTTTGTTAGCCCGTTGTAATTGACTCAAAACGTTTGATACAGTTATGTGAGGTATGCGGTAGTTCTGCGTAATTCACATTGGTGATACAGTAAAAGCAAACTGGAAATCACCTTCGGCACTTTTTGTCAGGGTAAAATAACAGGTTAATTCTAGTAATCGTACCTTTAGCTTTTTCAGACTGCCGTAATTTTACTCTGCCATTCTTCAATTACACAAAAAGACCAGGAAGACTATGGACTAATTTATGGTGCATGGTTCGCATCTGGAGGGCATACTTCGCTGCTCGGCTAGCAGTAACTTCGAAGGAAAGCAAACGGTGGCTGTACCACTACTAATTTAAATTTTCACGCAAGTCCGAGTTTTCGTTCTATTCTTGTCATTTTGCGATTAGCCTATATAGAATTGACGATGAGAAAGTAATCAAACAGCAAATTGTTTATAACGTGTGCATGTTTTCTGCTGTTGTTGCCAGTTATATTGGAAATGTGAATGCATTCTGTCGCTTCGGATGTCAAGACATGAAAGCGAATGTTCGCATAAAAACATAATGAATGTGTTTGAGAGGATATATAAAACAGTTACAATCTGACTATTGGCCTGTTATATCCTATTTGTTGCATAACAACGGTCCAAGTTCAACTACCAACGACAGTTTTGCTTGACAACGGTAAAATATGCCCAAACGGCTGCAGAAGAATATTTCAATTCCAGGTGATTAAATCGATAAATACAAAAGTAACCATATATAGTCATTGTTGGTAACCCGTTGTATATAAGTGGAATAAACCCCTCCGGGCTGTCCCGGTTATTAGAAAATAATGTAGGTTACTTCGGTGGTAGTATGGGGTTACAGAAGAAATCATATGACAGATGGACCAACGACAACGTCGCTTTTTCATACGTCAGTGGGCTAATTTGCCTAATCTTCGCGGGACTTTAGACCGCGGTGGAAACGCAGACAACCATGGGCTGAAGGAACCTTTTAGTTCCTGGTAAAGTAGTTCCTGGGTACTTTTGGTGGAAACGCAGCTTAGTTTGTCCCTTTGGAGGGGGTGAGATCCATAGATTGTCTGCCTAGATTAGGGTATCAGTGGATTTTATTTTGCCCCAATCACATTTGCTTTGATGCTTGTGACTGGGAGGCCAGGCCACATTCTTATTCACTGATTCCCTCTCTAAGGCCAAAATCTAAACACTACGTATCCTACAATGGTTATTATGAATAAGCTGGGTGGCTTGCTTCACAGGCACAAAATGGCATCTTTTCAATTTCCTCTATGTGTCCCATTGGCTGAAACAGCATCACATGTACTAGGTCTATGTGTCCCATTGGCTGAAATAGCAGCACATGTACTATGGCTCAACATTTGCCATTGTTGCAATTTACTTTTCATTCCCCATTCATTACCTATGGGAATTTTTTCCCAAAAAACTAAACATTTGGAGAACAATTTATAATTTCAAAAAGCTTTGAACAAGCACACTGCTCTGAACCAAGTTGAATGGTATGAAGTTGGAATGGCATGTCTAGCTTACAAGTGAGCAGAAATTTAGGTGGATAGAAAATAAGAATAAGAATTATAAGTATGCAAGAAAACAGGCAGTAGGTTGCTGAATCAACCACACTAATAAACTTAGAGTCAAGACTTAAGAGTTTCAAGAAACTAGTTTACATAATCACAAACTTAACTCTAACATTTAATGAGTTGTACATTTGGTTATGCGTGGTATTGTATGATAAGTCATGGATTTCAGAGGACAAATATTTGGTAAACTATGATTAGGGGCAACAGTTTATTCTTGTATAATTTAATCTCGCTAACATGTTGTGAAAGAAACGGTTTACCTGCCAATTGATTATTCGGATCATTAGCACACTTGTTAATCAAGGAAAATGAATGAAAACAGCAGGAGACCAATGACCAGTTTAAAGACAGGTTTTCTGCCCTGTCTATTTTCAGCTCACCAGCTGCCATTGCTATCAATGGATGAAGAATAAACTTGCTAAAACACTGCCTAAATGCTTCAATGGTATGTGTACATACACATAACAAACAAAAATAAAGTAAGAATCTCTGCTTTTTTTTTTTTGAAGACACTCTACCTGTCTACAATATGTGCTGCTGTATTGAAGAGCCATTTGCTGTTAACACTTGTGCAAGGTGCACACATAGGTAGGCTCGTGCTGCTTCCAACGGAGCAGGGAAGCAGCCTTTATTGCTAGCCAGAAAACCAGTAGCTGTGCTGCCACAACTTCCAGTTAGTGATACAGTTTTGATTCTTGAATGGGAGGGTGGATTTATTTGCAATCATTCTGTTTTTTTCTGGTGAAATTTTCAGTCAGTCAGGTCACATGATATATCGTTTGAAAGTGTTAAAACTCAGGGTTATATCTCTATAAAGCTGGAGCCAAAGTTTTATAGACAAAGGTTCCTTATTTTGTAACATGGGGTGGCAAAAATAAGCTTGTGGGTCCCCACCTTCCATGCATTTTGGAAATCCACATGGACTACATGAATCACTGTAAAGTCAGTGTTTTTTTTATCACGGCAAGGATCCAGTGAACAAAATCCTAGACATTTTTATTCCAAAAAACATGCTAAGCATCAATAGAATGTCCATTGTTCACTGAGCTATTCTCCTGAGGAATTATCATTAGCTGGGTTACCTGGAGCCTAATATTCCGATTAAAATCGGTTTAAAAGCCCAAGCAGAATGAAAATGCTCCATATAAACACCTTAATCAGAATAAACAGGCCCAAACCGATTGAAATTTCAGTCGTTTGCAGAGGGGTAGTTTAAACCTTTTCATAAACCGATCAAAAGAAAAATTGTCCCATGTAAACGATGAAACTGATTATTTTCTGGCTGCGTTCTTTCTGTGCATGCCCGACGTACGTTTCTCTCCACTGATGAAACACGTGATGTAGGGGTGGGCGATATAATGATATTAGATCGTGAATGATTAAAATGTATCGACGATCTGCCTTTCCAGAGAGATCGGGAGTATCGGGCTACAGTGAAACTGCACATTCTATCAGTTGCACTGACAACGCCCATACAAGTCATCCAACGTTGTTTTCTCAGCCAAACCTAAAATAAATTTTTCCAGTACTTTCGCAATTTTTTTCTGTGCCGGCAAATAAGTCAGAGGTGGTCCAGCGAGCTCTTTTGGTTGCTAAGGGGACGTGTATCGACCACCCCATATAAATGAATGGAACTTGACATAAATTTGCTAGCATATTGTAGAAGTGTCCTATCTTCCGTATTTGAGATTAATATGAGAAAGTGTGGTCGCTATCAGCACGTCTAGGAATGTGTACATATTCACAGTTGTAATCCAAGTTGCAGGACGCAAAATAGCGGTTAGGAAAGCAGTTTGAAATTATTAAGCAACGTCTGCGCCATTGCTTTTAATGGATTATTCCGAGCGTGTTGCTTGTCTTAAAGTTGATACTGTAAATAAGACTGTATTAATATAACTACATGTATATGTATGAAGTTAGTTTTTTACATTTAGAAAGTTTATTATGTGTACTTTTTTACAGGACTTACATTTTAATAGGTAACATTGTCCAGTTATCTTTAATAAATACACTACTGGTTAAGGTGGTCAATACATGTCCCCCCCTCAGGTGGTCGATAATAGGTGCTCTCACTCTAGCTAGCTATATAGTTAATACAGGTGCGCCATGGGTCTGGATGGCTGACACTACAGAGGAGTTGGTCCCTAAAAAAAATTTGACGTCTGTGATAAGGAACTGGTTTGGGTTTTCCAAAACCAACACGGCGCAAAACACTGTTATTTGCAGAGTTTGCAAAGAAAATGTTCGCACATCGGATGGCAACACGACAAACCTTTTTAATCACCTCAAGAGAAAACATTGTTGAATGTTAATACTTTAACATCGCAAAACAGTCTTAAATACCAACATGAAAAATAATTGTGATCATATCGTAGATCGTGATCATGCCTGAAAAAATCGTGATATGATATTTTTGCCATATCGCCCACCCCTAACGTGATGTATTCATCACTTTTGCGCATGTCACACAGCTGTTCTGATTAAATGCGTCTGCGCATGTAAACACCAGACCGTATTAGATCACATCCCATGTAAACAGTTGACCTGAATTCTTCAATCGGAACGATTTCAATCAGAATTAAAAAAGTGTGCATGTAACCGCAGCTATTGTTGTCTGTTTTTCACCATTATAAACATGCTGAAAGTATTGTGTACATGCAGTATGAATGTTATTATCTCCAGTTTGGCTACACTCTATGAAACAAGATGAGTCCACCCACAAGTTTTCCTGTCCAAGCAGTCCCTCGGTGTAGTTAATGGGACCCACCATGTGCCAGCGACTACTCGACCTGGCCAGTATTGGAGAAGTTCTTCCCAATATACAGCCAGCCAAGGATGAGATATTATAGTGACAAGTGAAAAGCATTTTAGCCCATACAATTACATTTCTAAAGGTATAGTTTTTGAAGCTTGCATGATAGGCCGTATTGTTTCTCATACGCACACTAAAAATATTACGCACTGGCCAGAAAAAGCTCTTGACGCTTTATACCTAAAAAGGTTGTTGTTTTACAAAAAAATGTATTTTGCAATGCCTAAGTCTAAACAGAAGACCTGGAATTTGGAGGACATTTTGAAGAAAAGGCTATGGCTGCATTGTTTCTAAACCCACCAGGCACACCCACAAGCATCTGTATGCATTAAAAAAATATATATACAGTACCTTTGGAAAGTATTCAGACCCCTTCCATTTTTCCCCATTTTGTTAAATTAAAGCCTTATTATAAAATGTATTAAATTCATTTTTATTCTCATCAATCTACACACAATACACCATACTGAGCCTCAGGGCACCCAGATGGTCACATCCTCCAGGAAAAGGGAGTTGTTGATAGTGGGGGACTCAATTATTAGAGGGGTAGACCGCATAGTTTGTTCGCGTGACAAGGAGTCTCACATGGTGTGTCGCATGGTGTGGTGCCCAGGTAAGAGATCTCCTTGAGCGCGTGGACAAGCTCCTGGCCAGAGTAGAAAGGGATCCAGTTGTCATGGTCCACGTAGGGATCAATGACATAGGTAAGGGCAGGTTTGAGCTCCTGCAGGACAAATTTGTGGAATTAGCAGAGATGATTAGGAGCAAAACCTCCATGGTAGTCTTCTCTGGAATTCTACCTGTACCACGTGCAAGCAGAAGGAAGCAGAACTTTATCTGGAGGTTTAACACGTGGCTACAATCCTTTTGTAGGAAAATGGGGTACAGGTTTATGGGACACTGGGAAATGGTAGGGAGGCGCAGACTGCCAAGATGGAAGCTGTCCAGGCTACCTATAATAGTGAAAACATTAATAAAGTCTTTTTAAAGAAAAATTTTAGTAAGGGTGGCTTGGGACGGGGGGGAGTGAGGGAACAGGAGAGGTTGTGTAGAAGCAATAGTCTGAAATATCTTTGTTTAAATGCTAGAAGTATAAAAAACTAATTTTTGGAAATTGAGGCTGATATTAATAGTAAGGGTTATGGCATAGTAGGGATTACAGAGAAATGACTGGGGGAAGAGGATGGGGATGAATATAATATAGAAGGGTCATGCCTAGTGAGGATATTTGGATTAAGCTCATAGGGGAACATGAGAAGGGGCTTAACATAGGAGTGTGTTACCGACCGCCAGCTTCAGACAGTAGTGTGAATACAATGCTCTTTGAAAATATAAAACAACCTTGCAGAGGAGGTGAGACTATTATCATGGGCGACTTCAATTACCCCAGTATTAATTAGGAATTAGTGACAGGACAAGGAAAAAGGGAGGAGGAATTTTTAGATGTTATAAATGACCCTTTTTTTAGCACAGTTTGTCAGACAGCCTACAAGAGGGAAATCAATTCTAGATCTGGTGCTATGTAATGACTCTGACAGAATTTGTAGTATAGAGGTAATAGAACCACTTGGGACAAGTGATCATTCCACAATTAAGTTTGATGTATTTTGGCAAACTAAGAGGGCCCCATCTAACTCCAGGATTTTAAATTTTAGGCGTGCCAACTTTAAAAAGATGCGATCAGAATTAAGTAAGGTACACTGGGTGCAACTTCTTGATTGCAGGACTGTGAATGAAAAGTTGGGCAGGTTCAAAAGGGTTATACTTGATACTTGCACAGTGTAAATTCATTCCAAAGGTGCAGAAAAGTAAGTTGAAAAAGTAGTCTTCACAGTGGATGAATAAAGCTATATGGAAGAGTTTGAGGAAAAAGAATAAACTGTTTAAGATATATAAAAAAGATAGTACTGAGAGTAATAAGGCTGAATATTGTAGTATGTGTGATAAGGTTAAAAAAGAAATAAGGGTAGGAACAAAATGATTCCGCAACTCTTCCACGGACACTGAAGGACTTCAGACCAGTGACTCGGAGGTTAGTGACATTTTAATCTCCATTAATAATAAACTGTCTGATCTCCACGCAAGACTCTCATTGATCAAGGTCTTACATAAAGAATTCCAAGGCTTTCAGAGAGAGCCTGGAATTCAGCCAAGAACAGATCGTGTCACTCATCAAAGACAACCACACACTCAAAAGTTCCGTCAACACCCTAACTAACCAAATGACCAGAGTGGTAAATGAAAACAAGCAATTTGAAAGAAACCATCCTCGACATCCAATCATGCAGCATAAGAGATAATCTCATCTTTACCGGAATACCTGAGCATACACCAGATGACCCGGAAAAAGCTATCATTAACTTCATGCACACTCAACTTAAACTTTCAACAGAAACAATCAAGGATATGACATTCCACCATGTGCACCATCTTGGAAAAAAAACACCAACAGTAATCGTCCCAGGCCCATCATTGCCAAATTCAAACACTACAAACACAAGGAGCTAATCAGGAGCATGGGAAGGGAGTTAAGAGGCACAGACTATGGCCTCAACGACCAATTCCCTTGCAAAATTCTGGAAAGACGCAAAAAATGTTTCCTGATAAGGAAACAAGTCCTAGAAAAAGGAAAGCGTGCTGTCATCTCTGTTGATAAAATGTATATCGAAGGTCAACTATATCGGGATGTAGACATCACTCCCTGGCTATGCTAAAACATCCAATTTAGGCTGCATATAGCCTAAGACATCCTGCATAGCCTGTCAGTTGATGTGAAGGACATTAATATGGACATGTAATATAGACCACACAGTAAAGAACACCCTGGCCCACTACTCTACTAATGTACTCTAAACAATATCCTGTCGATCATGTTTAGTGTATCCACCTCTGTATCTCTGTAAGTCTTTATGTGTTCTATGTTTGTCTGTCTTCTGTGTTTTCATGTACTTCCTTTGGGCATTTTACAATATGAGGGGATTCATTGTTGATGTTGGGATTTTCATGGAGAATTTGCTGAATTACCTTAGTAATGTTGCTGTTGACGATGCTGTTCAACCTGCCTGTTATCCACGCGCACACGTACACCTTCCCTGACCTAAACCTCCAACCATTTTTCCAATTAAATTTGTGAGCTGGAACATTCGTGGCATTGGATCCCAGGCAAAAAAGAGTAAAGTGTCAAATCATTTAATCAAGTTAGAATCAGACATATGCCTACTTCAAGAAACCCATCTATCACACTCAGGACACCAAAAATTAAAAACAACACATTTCAACCAAACCCTTCCTGCAACCTACAACTCTAGACAAAGAGGTGTGCCCATTATGATTAACAAAAGAATATCATTGACCCATAACACTATTATCACAGATAAGGACGGAAGATTAATTATCATTTACGCATCCATCAATAACTTCAACAGCACCATTGCAAACATTTATGGCCCGAACAGTGATGACCCTTCCTTTTTCCACACATTCTTCACTCTCTCTAGGTCGTTCTCAGACGAGCCCACCAGCAGCGTTTCCAGTCATCTCGATCCTCCATGCATCTGGCTAGCTCGCCAGTACTTTCCACCCCTGCATCTTCCTTTAGTACGTCCACGTACGTTGTTGTGGGATGCCCTTGTGATCTATGCCCGTGTGCTGGCTCCCACAGCACCAGTTTGCAGGCTGGGAGCTCCCGGTGCCTCTGGCAGTGACCGGCCAGCCTCATTCTCCTGGATGCTATTTTCTCACTCACTCTTGGTAACCCCCATACAGATCCTTGATGGTAATATGTTCGTTCTGGTTGATGTTCAGTACTACACGCAGCATTCTGGTGTAGCACCGTCCAGGGACTTCTGCAGGGTGGGCTTTAGGGTCCAGCATTCACATCCATATAGAGGCCTGTATTGTAGATATCAAGGTTTGGATGCTTTCAAATTTTCTGCTCCTAAATTCAGATAAGACTGAAATGTTGGTTTTAGGTCCCAAAATATTAAGGGAGAAATTGTCTACTCTCACCTTAAACTGTGATGGTTGTTTGGCTGAACCTAATATGGTCGTTAAAGACCTTGGTGTCACCATTGATCCTTATCTATCTTTTGACACCCATATAAAAAACATATCCAAAATTGCCTTCTTTCAGCTGCACAACATAGCTAAAATTAGATATTTCCTGTCAGTTGGGGATGCTGAACAATTGATCCATGCGTTTGTTACGTCTAGGTTAGATTACTGTAACGCCCTGCTTACTGGCTGCCCTAATAACTCGTTAAAGAGTCTCCAGCTTGTGCAGAATGCAGCTGCTCGTATCTTGACCAGAACTAAGAAGTATGAGCACATTACACCAGTACTAGCGTCGCTTCACTGGCTACCCATTAAGCATAGGATAGATTTCAAGGTTTTGCTCCTGACTTTTAAAGCTCTGCATGGACGTGCACCTGTGTACATATCGAACCTGCTCCTACCTTATAAGCCCACAAGGTCACTCCGATCCCAAGACGCAGGCTACTTGGTAGTCCCAAGAATTTTCCAAGGTGGTAGGGCTTTCTCCTACAGGGCCCCACTACTGTGGAATCAGCTTCCAAAATTTGTAAAGGAGTCAGACACAGTCTCAATACTTAAATCTAGATTAAAAACGCACCTCTATGCTCAGGCTTACAATCAGTTGTAGTCTGGAGACAGGGTGCGAGAAGCCTGTAGTCATAGAGCTTTTTAAACTAAAATTCATAACTCCATTTCTAACCCTCGTCAACTTTTCTCTATTTTCTCTTCTCTCCTCAGCGTGCCACCTCCTCCACCCCAGTCTTCCTTCACTGCAGATGACTTTGCAGCATGCTTTGACGAAAAGATTGCAGACATCCGCAGCTCCTTTGCGCCCTCCGCCCCCTCTGCATCCTCCGCCCCCTGTTTCTCCACAATTTCTCTCCGCTCAGACTCTGAAGTTTCCCAGCTTCTGCTCACCCACCGCCCTACCACCTGCGCCCTCGACCCTATCCCCTCATCTCTCCTCCAGGCAATCACACCAGACATCCTCCCTTTTGTCACCTCCCTCGTGAACTCCTCCCTATCTTCTGGATGTTTCCCCTCATCCTTCAAGAGGGCCCACATCACCCCGCTTCTGAAGAAACCCACACTAGATCCTTGACTCATTCAGAACTACCGCCCGGTATCTCTCCTCCCTTTCCTATCCAAAACACTTGAACGTGATGCATCTAACCAGCTCTCTGCTTTCTTCTCTCAGAACAACCTGCTTGATCCCCACCAGTCTGGCTTCAGGCCTGGCCACTCGACCGAGACTGCACTCCTCTCGGTCAGTGAGTCACTCCATGCCGCACGAGCAGCCTCCCTCTCCTCTGTCCTGATTCTTCTAGACCTCTCCGCTGCATTTGACACTGTGGAGCACTCTATCCTCCTGTCCTCCCTGGCAGCAACAGGGATCTGCGGCACAGTCCTTGACTGGATTGAGTCTTACCTCTCTGACCGTTCCTTCCAGGTTGCCTGGGCGGGTAAGGAATCACCACCCCGCCCCCTTGCCACCGGAGTTCCCCAGGGCCCAGCCCTCGGTCCCCTTCTCTTCTCCTCGTACACCAGATCCCTTGGCCCTGTAATATCTGCCCATGGCTTGTCCTATCACTCCTATGCCGACGACACGCAACTCTTTCTCTCCTTCTCCCCATCGGACACACAGGTCCCTGCCCGCATCTCCGCTTGCCTGAGGGACATACAGAGCTGGATGGACAATCACCACCTGAAGCTCAGCCCGGGAAAGACGGAGCTAATCTTTATTCCTGCTCTATCCTCTCCCCTCCTCGACTTTTCCATTTCCCTAGGGGACACCTTAGTGACATCATCACCCTGTGCCAAGAATCTCAGAGTGGTGATGGACAACAGGCTGTCCCTCTCCAAGAACATCGCAGCAGTAAGCCGGGCATGCAGATTTTTCCTGTATAACATCCGCAGAATCCGCCCCTTTCTCACCACCTACTCAACCCAGCTCCTGGTCCAAGCAATGGTTCTATCCCGCCTGGACTACTGCAACTCTCTTCTGGCTGGACTACCGGCATCTGCCACCAGACCCCTGCAACTCATTCAGAATGCTGCGGCTCGTCTGGTCTTCAACCTCCCCAGACACTCCCACGTCACTCCCCTGCTCACTACCCTCCACTGGCTGCCTGTTATAGCTCGCATCAAATTTAAAACATTGGTCTTAGCATACCAGGCAGTCAAGGGATCAGCCCCAGCATACCTCCACCAGATATTCAAACCCTCCATGCCAGCCAGATCCCTCCGTTCTGCTACCTCAGGACGCCTAGCACCTCCCCCTCTTCGCACCTGCACTTCCAGAACACGTCTCCTGTCTGTTCTGGCCCCACGATGGTGGAATGACCTCCCTGTGGAGGTCAGAACAGCTGAGACACTGACCCATTTCAAACAACGACTGAAGACTCACCTCTTCAGGCTGCACCTCTCCCCATCCCTCCCTACCCCCCTGTAAATGACTGTAAGCTTAGGGTTGTAACTAGGCAGCTGTTTCGTAGGTGACTTAGGTGCATTAAGTGTCTTAACTACTACTTGTATTTTTTCCATAGACTGCGTTGTTGCCGTTCTTGTTGTTAGTGTTAATCAGTTTAACCTTCAGGGTCCAAGTTGAACTATGCGGTTGTTCCCTGCACTTGGACTGGTACTTCTCTCTAGGGGTTTCGTCATACTTGTTCCTGGTTATGGTTATACACTTTGTTGTACGTCGCTCTGGATAAGAGCGTCTGCCAAATGCCTGTAATGTAATGTAATGTAGGTGGCAATCCTTTCCTTACTGTCACTTGTCAATCAGCTGTGACCCGACTTTACATGGGCTGGCTCTTGATAGGCGGGTATGGTTGTCTACCCCTCATGACTGCCTGGGCTCTCCATCCCTGTCCTAGTAGATATGCAGCCATATACTACTCCTGGCGGGGTCCCCCCAATACATACTACTGCCACTTTACCCACTGTCTGCTATATTGCAAATTCCCTAATTGCCGTTTCTACCCTCTTCCCCACACTGCCAGCGGGGCTCTTGTCCCAACCCTCGAGAGTGCTTCGAGAGTCGTCTGGTCTCCCCCACCTCTGCGGTCCAGCCCCTTCTTCGTCATTGCCTCCACCCTGCCCACATCTGTCGCCACCTGCTGTTCCCCATCACCACCACCCGGTCCCACATCACAAATCTTAAATAAAACTGACTGACATGCTGGTCACCAGTCGGCACCCTGAGCCGACCAGAGGAGGATGGGTTTCCCCCTTGAGCCTGGTTCCTCCCAAGGTTTCTTCCCATCTGCCACAGGGAGTTTTTCCTTGCCACTGTTGCCTTAGGCTTACTCCTGTGGGGGTTTAGGCCAGGGTTGTCTGTAAAGTGTATTGTGACAACTGCTGTAAAATACGCTATACAAATAAAATTTGCTTGATTGATTGAAGAACGGACTCAATAGTCGCAGAGAAGAAGCTGCGCTTGATATGTCAGGGGAGGTTGGATTTCCACACACTGGCCATGCCGTTCAGAGCTTTCCATGCGAGCGCCTTCCTCTCTTTAAGGTCTTGCTCTGACGAGTTGACCCATGAGCCCAAGTATTTGAACTCATTGACTTCTTTCAGACCAGTGCCTCCGGTTGTCATTAGAGGTGGATGGTCCGGGAGGATGTTATAGGTGATGACCTCGGTTTTCTTGGCATTTAGCCTAAGACTAACCTTGGCGCACTCTGTCTCCACTCTGGTCAATAGCTCCTGTGCCTGCTCCACTCAATCAGATAGCAGGCTGATGTCATCTGCATAGTCTAGGTCCATTAGCACTACAGCAGGGAGTCATCTAGACCTCCTAGGTGTAATACTGAGGCCGAGTTCCTGCTCCCGTCCACTGATGGCCTGCCTAAGTGCATAGTCCAGGACTATAATGAAGAGGAAGGGGGCAAGGATGTCCCCTTGCAACACCCCTGCCAGGATGTCAAACTCCTCACTGTTACTGTCTAAGGTCACCACCTTGGCTCTTGTACCCGTGTACATGGTCCCTATGGCCCGGAGTAGTTTGGGAGGGACACCGTAAGCCTTGAGTATCCTCATCATCATGCCTCTGTGTAACGAGTCAAATGCCTTTTTGAAGTCGATGAAACACAGCACCGCTGTCAGGTTGTTCTTTTTCACCTCCTCGATGATCCTCCTTAAGGCCAAGATCTGGGTTACGGTGGCCCTCCCCTCTCGAAAGCCATTTTGGTTCTCCCTCAAGTGGGGGTTGATGGCGCACCATATCCGGTTTAGTATCATGCGGTTGTACATCTTTGCAATGATACATGTCAGACTGATTCCAAGGTAGTTGTCAGGTTTCGAGAGATCTCCAGATTTCGGCACTGGGATGATGATAGAGAGAGACCACATATCAGGCTTGTTGTTTCTCATCACAGCAAGGTTGCAAATCTCCAAGATGATGTTGTCAAGATTGCAATTCTTAAAGACCTCTGGGGGAATGCCATCCGGCCCAGCACTTTTCCCCCGCTTCAGAATAGATTTCATTCTGGCAAACTCCCTAACTGTAAAGGGACCATTATCAACATTGAGATCATGGAGATGAGGAAGGTATCTCTTCCTCATCTCCATCCACTGTTAGGTGTGTGCCTAGGAGATTCCGAAAGTGAGTGAACCAGGAGGTCACTCACTCTTCCGGGCTGTTGCCTGCAACCAGTCCCTCCTTTAACCTTTTTTGCTCACTCATCTCATTTATGATTCACTATGACTCCCCATACTGTTGTTCGCCCTGAGCTACCTCCACTCTCCGCACCCCCTCCA
The DNA here is from genome assembly GCF_013347855.1 of Anguilla anguilla. Taxonomy (NCBI): domain Eukaryota; kingdom Metazoa; phylum Chordata; class Actinopteri; order Anguilliformes; family Anguillidae; genus Anguilla; species Anguilla anguilla. The sequence goes on along the minus strand of NC_049210.1, from coordinate 24,873,569 downwards.
TCAGCTCCTCCCCCTTGATCTTGTCGTACGTATTGAAGAGAAGCTGCTTGGCCTCATTCAATACCTCACGATTCTCCATAGTCCGCTCGTGATCGAAGCGTGGACGCGCTTCCTCTACTTTTTCACGTGCCGCCACGACCTCCGGATGCCTGGCCGTTGGGGAGATTCTGATCTTCTCCATCACCAGCACACATATCCTAGTCGCCTTCACATTCGCAGTGACAAACCGCCCATTTGCTTTGCATTAGGTTCCTCCTCCTCATCCTGCAGCTGAAAGCAATTTCTCACCTCCACTGTTTATCTGGCTTGAAAGTCAGGACTTGTCGAGAACGCTTTCCAGTCATATCGGGTCCTCTGGCTTGGGGACCCTCAGGCTCAGTCTCATCCTCATGGCGACCACTCGATGATCAGAGCCCACAGAGTCGAAAGTGCTGTAAGGTTCAGCGTTCAGGATAGAGTTCCTCCACCTGCACCTTACCAGTATGTAGTCCAGCTGAAGTAACATCCCGGTAGCCCGATCCTGGAAGGTCCATCTCTTGCCCATTCTTTTCTGGAACAGGGTGTTCGCAGCCAGTAGCTGATGTTTCATGAGTAGGGCAGCAAGATATTCGTCATTGTGGTTGGTGGTGTTGTGGTATGTGAAGGGTGCGTCCTCTGGTCCGAGCCTTAGGTGATATCGAAGTCACCCAGAATAGCTAGGAAGCTGTGAGCCGGGACCTCAGAGAGTGCTGTTGTAAGATCCTCATAGAACTTCTCTACTTCCTCAACTGGTGTTACATTGGTAGGTGAGTTCACCCATCTCAGCGATTTCACTAATTCAAATCATAATTGGGGGTGACTTCAACACAGTTATCAATCCAACACTAGACAGATCAAGCACTGCAGGTACCTCAAGCAATTGGCATTCCAATGAAACACTAAAACAGTACATGAATTAATTTGGCCTTAGTGATAGTTGGTGCTTACATCACTTAACAGCAAAAGGATACTCATATTTTTCACCACTTCATCACTCATTTTCCCGTATTGATCTCTTTCTCACTAGCAACTCAATTATACCAAACATTAGCAACACAAAAATCCACCCCATTGTGATTAGCGATCATGCCCCTATCTCTTTAGAATTAAACAATAACCAATTCCAGAAAATAACCAATAGATGGCGCTTCAATACATCCCTACTTAAAGACACAGAGTTTGACAGTTTCCTGAAGAGAGAGTGGGCATTCTTTATGGAAATAAATGATTCTCCCGAAACCTCTCCAACATTTCTATGGGAAACAGCAAAAGCAATATTAAGAGGAAAAATAATATCATATTCATCATACAAGAAAAAAAAGAATGGAACTGGAAAATAACTTGAAACAAAAAATCAAATAACTTGAAAATACTTCTGCAAATAACCCCACAACAATACAAACCAGGTAAATATCTAGCAAACTAAAATATCTAGCAACTAAAACAAAGAAAATAAAAGTTTATCATCCCAGTCATAAAGAATTCAGCAGGGAAGTCAATGTACTCACCACAGGACATAAATAATACCTTTAGATCATTTTACAATACATTATACACCTCAGACATTGAACCAGACTTGACAGACATGAACTCTTTTCTGAATAATGTGGACCTCTCAAAATTAACTGAAGACTTAGCAGACTCATTAGACAGACCATTAACCTCAGATGAATTTCATAAGGCACTCAATCAGATACCCAACAACAAAGTTCCAGGCCCCGATGGCTTATAATACACAACAACACTTAATAATACACCTTGATCAAACTGGATTCATCAAAGGAAGACATTCATATAATAACACACGCAGTGTCATGGTTCTGTGTTTCTGTTTCTGTGTTTCCTTTCTGGGCCACTAGATGGCGGCACAGTTTGTAGTTCTGTTCCTTTTCCCTGTTTAATTGTATTATTGCTTTCTATTGCTCAATCATTGTTTTCTTTTGTGCCTCGTTATCCCATTCCCCCTCTGATGTGATTGTGAATTGTGCCCTCCTGTGTCTTGTTAGCTTTCTGTCTATTTTAGTTCTCTGCTTCCCTGACTCGGGTGTTGGTTCCTTGTGTGTCCGCATGTGTTTCTGATTGTGTTTCTGACTCTGGCGTTTCTGTCTGTGGGTTCTGCCCTGCTCGAGCTCTGTTTTCTTCGTGTTTTTTGGTTTTTGAAAATTCTGCTGTTTTTGTTTCTGAATAACTTTTTGTGTTTTTTTGGAAGTGCCCTGCTTGGTCTTCTGGTTTCCTGGTTTTTGTTCCCAGTTGTGTAAGTAAAGTCTTTGTTAATTTTCCCTTTTGGAGTTTGTGTTTTTTACTCTGTGTTTGGGTCCTACCTACCCGTTCCGTGACACGCAGATTATTCAACTTAATACAACATACAACACAAGAACAAGCAGAAACAATCATTGTCTCATTAGACGCAGAAAAAGCATTTGACAATGTTAACTGGACTTTTTTTATTTGCAATGTAGGAGAATTTTGAGACTCCCCATGATTGAGATGACGTCACATGTTAAAGTTAAGGTATTGATTGATAAGGTGTTGATCAGACTGTTTCCTCCAATCTCTCGATGCTGCATGATAAAAATATATCACATGTATAACTATATACTAATATAATCAATATGTAATACAAAAAACCTATATCAGTAGTTGCAGCTAAGCTTATGGAAACGCAAGAAACCACAGTGTACACTGTAGAAAAAAAGCAAACGCAGAAGGCTTCAGCAGAAAATTATTGCCAAATAGAAGTGCTAGAAGACTAATACTTTACAGTGACCCCTGTGTAACCTGAATACAGTAGAAAAGTACAGGAGGCTATAACTCTGTAAACTTGTATGCGTAATGGAAAAGAAAGCGATGACGTGTATGCATAGTGGAAAAGTACAGAGTAAGGGAAAGTTGGGGTAACTTTCCACTACGATAAGATCACCATAGAACCGAAAATCATTGATACGATAAGATCACCATAGAACCGAAAATCATCGTGGTGCCAAGAAGATCAGGTTGACCCACGAGCAGGAAACTGAAAATCCTTACGCTGCCAAAAAAGATCCTTACTGTGCCAAAAAGACCAGATGGCTGGTATTTTTAGAAATGTGTTAACACTCTGGGGTCTAAGGGTAAAATGAGGCAAACTGGTGATTCTGCGATGCTCTGGCATTTGTGTAAATTTCATCAACTTCATATACAGTGATTCCAAAGTTTTTCATATCTTTGTTTTCAGCACAAACTCAGCTACAAGAATATGGCAGTAGTAAGTAGGTCATAATCATGTGTGGATTGTAAACAGCTCTAAAATCACACAAATTGTAAACAGTAGTTTTGAACATGCACAGGAATGTTGTAATAAAACACACTAAACAATTGTGACGAAGACTTTTGGTCACTGAAATGTGTTCATCAAGGTCTTGGGTATCAAAAGATGACAAAATATTTTTGCAAATCCAATGAGAAATATAAAATAAATTGCTAAAAGTAAGTGTTGTGACTATTATTTTTGAAAATGGGAGGGCTAATGGCCTTTCTGTAATGAATAGGCTATTTATTGAGAAGGAGGACCTGCCTGCTAAGTAGGCTATTCACACCTGGCCGCATGCCTCCCCACCTCTAAGACAAAGACTTTTCACAAAGCAATACACAGTGAGCCATTTAGAAGACAGAAACGCAGACATCATTTGATTTTGGTACATTCATTGAAGTAAATTATATGAATGGGAGATGCAATTCACACACACTTCCAGGTTATTTCAGAATCAGAATCAACTTTATTAGGCAAAGTGCATAATATAAAAGAGCATTTACACAATATAAACCCAATATTTCTGCTTCACACACACAATTTGACTCCAGAATGGTTGCCACAAGTGCCTTACAAAACAACAAACACAAAAGCCAATGAATATAAAAAGTGCTTAATGCAAAAAGAGCACCTACACAATATACACCATTATTTTATATATTTTGTGTATAATCTTTCAAAGTTGCAAGTGCCATTTTGCAAAACAGTTCCTGTCTGGCTGTAAACACAGGGGGACATCACATTCCTTGCACTTCCATGGAGTGTTCTGTTTTTTCCCGAAGTCCATCCTGCAGAGTTTACATGTCTTGCGACCAATCGAAGCCACCTTGCTGGCATCCAGAGTCTGTGAGGCTGTAGGCACAGGCACATGATCATAACATTCCCGTCTTGTTACATTGGGTGCCTTCTGTGAGACACCACACAGCTGCGCAGTGAGCTCCTCCATGAAGGCCTTGTGAGGCATTGCTTCCTGTTGTCCCAGTGATGACAGTTCTTTATGTGGGATATACGCATTTGTGGCAGCAATGTCCAAGAAATGTAAAAACAATTTCCGGTACCATCTCATTGTTTTGTGCTGTGTTGTGTAATACTGTATCAGTTGGTCAGACAGATCAACACCCCCCATGTGTGCATTGTACTGGATGATAGGTGATGGGCATGGAAAGTTCTTTGAAATCCAGACACCATCTTGCTTCACCCTCCGCTGTATTGTGTCCCCAGTGAATGCTGCATGGATGGCAGTTATATCTTATACAAACAAATAACCGAACAAACACAACCAGATGCAGAGAGGTAGCCTATAATTTTGAGATGCAACGGTTAGTGTGGAAATTTACAAACGCGCATATTACTCGATATTCCTACAAACACACACATAAATTGCAATACAGTACACATATTTACAAATAATAAAAGCTATCAACGAAACAACATTAGCTAAACTCACGCAACTCATAAATAATGCCTCAATCTGAAGTAGGTCTTTTTAGCTAAGTGGTTAGTTTATTTCCCGAACTTACATGCAATATGCTAACATCGATTGTGCGAGGACACCCGGTTTTAGAATCCTAGCCACGCCAATACACGCCACGCATAGGTTATTTACGTACAGTGATCAAGTAAAATAGTTACAGTGCAATTTTTTGAGATGCAGTATTGAATCGTTCGTAGTGTGGCAATTTACAAACGCGCATATTACTGGATATTCTTACAAACACACAGATAAGTTGCAATACAGTACACACTACCAATATTATCGTAAGAAATACACTTACTCATGAAGTTGATCCTCAGCTGGATCAGTTCGCAGTTCGAAATGACACCGTTCTTCATCAGTGTCAGCTTCAGTGTCCGGACCTGATGAGTTCGCGTCTTCATGGTCGCTCTCCC